>NC_041390.1:48919897-48992182 GCF_002162155.2 Triticum dicoccoides | reverse complement strand
ATCTCTCCTCTTCACTTCCTTCTCCTCCTTTCCCAGATGCTTGGTCTGCTAGCATCCAGCAATTGCGTGGATTTTGGATTCTTTATGAGAAATCGGCTCGTGGTCTCCTGTTATCCCCTTCCTGGTGCAGATAAGGAGATGCTTATTTTCTCCTCACCTTTCTCTACTTTTTTTTTATCTTTGCATGGTTTCTTCTTACTCATAATTTTCATGCTCGCCAGAGGGAGAGGGTGTTCTACGGTCAGGTACTACTCAGAAGCCGGGAAGGACAAATGCAGACAGGTGACCAATATGCGAGTTTTTCTAGGATCAAGCGAGCAAAGACTGCCTCAATTCATGTCAGAGTTACTCATATCCCCCTGCCTTTTTGCTTACCTTCAGTTGTTTTGGGGAATTAACTTTTTTCAGTTGACATTCTGCCCAACTTAGATCGTCGCTTCAACTCAGATTATCTCTTCAACACATCCGTATTAATTATATGAAGTTCCGTATAGCAAAAGGTGTTCAATACTTCATTGTTGTGTCTACTGCCTATAACACCTATAAATCTTTGAATAATTCATTGTCTTGTCTGTACTTGTTAACATTTATATATGTGAATACACATACATTTATTTGGTTGAGGAGGCTATGTTGATGCCTATTTTTTTAGAGAGACTATTCGTAAGAGTGATGAGAGTGTTAGTGCGAGAGGTATTAGTAATCACTATTTAGGTGGAATTTATTTGTGAACTTTCTCTAGAACGATCAAATATAGTAGTCCCTTCGTTCCTAAATATAAGTTTTTTTAGAGATTCCAATACAGACTACATACGGAGCAAAATCAGTGAATCTACACTCTAAAACTCCCTCCGTTTCTAAATATAAATTTTTTTAGAGATTATAATATGGAATACATACGGAGCAAAATGAGTGAATCTACACTCTAAAATGCGTCTATATACATCCATACTTTCACTAGTGCAAGTTCTCTCGACAATAATAACGTAATTGGATCACATAACTATCCCTCAACATGCAACAAAGAGTTACTCCAAAGTCACTAATAGCGGAGAACAAACGAAGAGATTATGGTAGGGTACGAAACCACCTCAAAGTTCATACTAGAATCCGTTGGGCTATTCCTATAAGTGCCACAAACAGCCCTAGAGTTCGTACTAGAATAATACCTTAAGACACAAATCAACCAATACCCTAATGTCACCTAGATACTCCAATGTCACCTCAAGTATCCGTGGGTATGATTATACGATATGCATCACACAATCTCAGATTCATCTATTCAACCAACACATAGAACCTCAAAGAGTGCCCCAAAGTTTCTACCGGAGAATCACGACGAAATCGTGTGCCAACCCCTATGCATAGGTTCATGGGCGGAACCCGCAAGTTGATCACCAAAACATACATCAAGTGAATCACGTGATATCCCATTGTCACCACAGATACGCACGGCAAGACATACATCAAGTGTTCTCAAGTCTTTAAAGACTCAATCCGAT
The DNA here is from genome assembly GCF_002162155.2 of Triticum dicoccoides. Taxonomy (NCBI): domain Eukaryota; kingdom Viridiplantae; phylum Streptophyta; class Magnoliopsida; order Poales; family Poaceae; genus Triticum; species Triticum dicoccoides. Next base: position 48,990,680 of record NC_041390.1, on the reverse strand, counting down.
AAGATAACTTTAAAGGGGAAACTCAATCCATTACAAGAGATTAGAGGGGGAGAAACATTATAGGATCCAACTATAATAGCAAAGCTCGCGATACATCAAGATCGTGCCAAATCAAGAACACGAGAGAGAGAGATCAAACACATAGCTACTGGTACATACCCTCAGCCTCGAGGGAGAACTACTCCCTCCTCGTCATGGAGAGCACCGGGATGATGAAGATGGCCACCGGAGAGGGGTTGCCCCTCCGGCAGGGTGCCGGAATGGGTCTAGATTGGCTTTCGGTGGCTGCAGAGGCTTCTGGCGGCGGAACTCCCGATCTATTGTGCTCCACGATCGTTTTAGGGTATATGGAGATATATAGGCCGAAGAAGTACGTCGGGGGAGCCACGAGGGTGGAGGGCGCGCCCCTTACCTCGTGGCCTCCTCGAAGCTTCCTTGACGTAGACTCCAAGGGTGTGTTTGGTTGGTGCGACCAAGTAGAATGTAACGGGTCGGTCCCATACCCAGCGTCCATTTCAGTGTTTGGTATGTCGAAGGAACGGGAACACATCGATTCCGGGGAACGGCATATTCACTGTTTATGCGGAACCGAGACATACCTCCAGATTGACCGGACCACGCGGAACGGGTGTTTCCTTCTCCCACAACTCAACACGCAGCTACGCACCCTCACAACTTCCGGGCCGCCTCCTCTCACCTCTCTCCCTCCCTCGATCTGATACGCCAGGGAGCACTCCCACCTCTCTCCCTTTCCAGCGCGGCGGCAGGTGCTCCGGCGGGAGGCTAGGAGGCGGGCGACGGCAGCCGGCCCGGGTAGCTCTGGAGGGCGCGTGGCTAGCAGCCAGTGCTCAGGCAGCCGGCGGAGAGGCAGGTGATGGCTGCCGGTGTGGTGACAACGAAGGGCGCGCGGCTCGCGGCCGGGAAGATGGGCGACATCCTGCAGTGCTTAGCCGGCAGCCGTTGGGCATCCCCATCCCCGTCCCTCTTCCTGTCTCGATGGGCGGCGAGAAACAGAGAGCAGCAGTGGCTTACATAAGCGGGAGGCAGTAGCGTCGTACAACATTGTGAGAAGCGATGAGCAATTCTTTCGATTTAATTTGTTTAGGTTCCCTTCCAGCTTGGATCTTCCTTTTGTTTAGGTCCAAAAGCCATTAGTTTGGATAGATTAGTGAGAGGAAATGAACGATTTGATTGATACTCCTACTCTACTAACCAAACGATTCTTACTGGCAGTACTAGCACTTGAAAATAATAATGCTTGGCAAATTTGAGCCATACATATATCACAGTCTACTCCTCCAACCAAACACAAAGACGGAATCATTCTATTCCATCTCATTAACTCTACCAAACACAGAGACGGAACCATTCCATTCTAGTGGAATGGAACCATTCCGTTCCGTTCTACTTGGTTCTACAACCAAACACACCCCAAGTCTTCCGGGTTGCTTTCCTTCCAAAAATGAGTTCCGTGAAGTTTCAGGTCAATTGGACTCCATTTGATTTTCCTTTTCTTCGAAACCCTAAAATAGGCAAAAAAACAGAAACTGGCACTAGGCTCTGGGTTAATAGGTTAGTCCCAAAAATAATATAAAAGTGCATATAAATGCATATAAAACATCCAAAGTTGATAATATAATAGCATGGAACAATCAAAAATTATAGATACGTTGGAGACGTATCAGCATCCCCAAGCTGAATTCCTGCTTGTCCTCGAGTAGGTAAATGATAAAAACAGAATTTTTGATGTGGAATGCTACCTAACATATTTATCCATGTAGTTCTATTTATTGTGGCAAGAATATTCAGATCCATAAGATTCAATACAAAAGTTTAATATTGACATAAAAAAAACAATACTTCAAGCATACTAACCAAGTAATCATGTGTTCTCAAAATAACATGGCCAAAGAAAGCTATCCCTACAAAATCATATAGTCTGGCTATGCTCCATCTTCACCACACAACATATTTAAATCATGCACAACCCCGATGACAAGCCAAGCAATTGTTTCATACTTTCGATATTCTCAAACCTTTTCAATCTTTCACGCAATATATGAGCGTGAGCCATGGACATAGCACTATAGGTGGAATAGAATGGTGGTTGTGGAGAAGACAAAAAGGAGAAGATAGTCTCACATCAACTAGGCGTATCAATGGGCTATGGAGATACCAATTAATAGATATCAATGTGAGTGAGTAGGGATTGCCATGCAATGGATGCACTAGAGCTATAAATCTATGAAAGCTCAACAAAAGAAACTAGTGGGTGTGCATCCAACGCGCTTGCTCACGAAGACCTAGGGCATTTTGAGGAAGCCCATCATTGAAATATACAAGCCAATTTCTATAATGAAAGATTCCCACTAGTATATGAAAGTGACAACATAGGAGACTCTTTATCATGAAGATCGTGGTGCTACTTTGAAGCACAACTATGGTATAAGGATAGTAGCATTGCCCCTTCTCTCTTCTTCTCTCATCATTTTTTTATTTGGGCCTTCTCTTTTTTATGGCCTCTTTTTTTCTCTTTTTTTATTTTGGGCTTCTTTGGCCTCTTTTATTTATTTATTTTTTGTCCGGGGTCTCATCCCGACTTGTGGGGGAATCATGGTCTCCATCATCCTTTCCTCACTGGAACAATGCTCTAGTAATGATGATCATCACACTTCTTTTTACTTACAACTCAAGAATTACAACTCAATACTTAGAACAAGATATGACTCTATATGAATGCTTCCGGCGGTGTACCGGGATGTGCAATGACTCATGAGTGACATGTATGAAAGAATTATGAACAGTGGCTTTGCCACAAATACGATGTCAACTACATGATCATGCAAAGCAGTATGACAATGATGGAGCGTGTCATAATAAGCGGAATGGTGGAAAGTTGCATGGCAATATATCTCGAAATGGCTATGGAAATGCCATAATAGGTAGGTACGGTGGCTATTTTGAGGAAGATATATGGTGGGCTTATGGTACCAGCGAAAGTTGCATGGTACTAGAGAGGCTAGCAATGGTGGAAGGGTGAGAGTGCGTATAATCCATGGACTCAACATTAGTCATAGAGAACTCACATACTTATTGCAAAAATCTATTAGTTATCGAAACAAAGTACTACGCGCATGCTCATAGGGGGGTAGATTGGTGGGAAAAGACCATCGCTCGTCCCCGACCGCAACTCATAAGGAAGGCAATCAATAAATAAATCATGCTCCGACTTCATCACATAACGGTTCACCATACGTGCATGCTACGGGAATCACAAACTTCAATACATGTATTTCTCAAATTCACAACTACTCAACTAGCATGACTTTAATATCACCATCTCCATATCTCAAAACAATTATCAAGTATCAAACTTCTCTTAGTATTCAATGCACTTCATATGAAAGTTTTTATTATATCCCTCTTGGATGCCCATCATATTAGGACTAGTTTCATAACCAAAGTTGTTCTAAAGACTCCCAAAATAATATAATTGAAGCACGAGAGTTCATCTATTTCTTCAAAACAAAACCACCACCGTGCTCTAAAAAGATATAAGTGAAGCACTAGAGCAACAACGAACTACTCCCAAAGATATAAGTGAAGATCAATGAGTAGTCAAATAATTATGCAACTATGTGAAGACTCTCTAACATTTAATAATTTCAGATCTTGTTAATTTATTAAACAGCAAGCAAAACTAAATAAAATAAAATGACGCTCCAGGCAAAACACATATCATGTGGCGAATAAAAATATAGCTCCAAGTAAAGTTACCGATGAACGAAGACGAAAGAGGGGATGCCTTCCGGGGCATCCCCAAGCTTGGGCTTTTGGTTGTCCTTGAATATTACCTTGGGGTGCCTTGGGCATCCCCAAGCTTAGTCTCTTGCCACTCCTTATTCCATAGTCCATCGAATCTTTACTCAAAACTTGAAAATTTCACAACACAAAACTTAACAGAAAACTCGTAAGCTCCTTTAGCGAAAGAAAACAAAACACCACTTCAAGATACTGTATTTCAACTTCTCTATGGTTTACAAATTATTCTACTAGCCATAGATTCATCAAAATAAGTAAACAACACATGAAAAATAGAATCAGTCAAAAACAGAACAGTCTTTAGTAATCTGAATCAAACGTATACTTTTGGAACTCATAAGATTCTTAAATAAATTGTTGGACCTGAAGAATTTATCTATTAATCATCTGCAAAAAGAATTAACTAAATAGCACTCTCCAAATAAAAATGGCAGCAATTCTCGTGAGTGCTAAAGTTTCTGTTTTTTACAGCATGATCAACAAGACTTCCCCCAAGTCTTCCCAAAGGTTCTACTTGGCACAAACACTAATTAAAATCATAAAACCACATATAAACAGAGGCTAGATGAATTATTTATTACTAAACAGGAGCAAAAAGCAAGGAATAAAAATAAAATTGGGTTGCCTCCCAACAAGCGCTATGGTTTAACGCCGCTAGCTAGGCATGATGATTTCAATGATGCTCACATAAAAGATAAGAATTGTAACATAAAGAGAGCATCATGAAGAATATGACTAACACATTTAAGTCTAAACCACTATCTATGCGTAGGGATTTTGTGAGCAAACAACTTGTGGGAACAAGAATCAACTTGTATAGGAAGGTAAAACAAGCATAACTTCAAAGTTTTAAGCACATAGAGAGGAAACTTGATATTATTGCAATTCCTACAAGCATATGTTCCTCCCTCATAATAATTTTCAGTAGCATCATGAATGAATTAAACAATATAACCAGCACCTAAAGCATTCTTTTCATGACCTACAAGCATAGAAATTTTATTACTCTCCACACAAACACAATTCTTCTCATGAATAATAGTGGGAGCAAACTCAACAAAATAATTATCATGTGAGGCATAATCCAATTGAAAACTAAAATTATGATAACAAGTTTAATGGATATCATTATTCTTTATAGCATACAAGTCATCACAATAATCATCATAGATAGCAACTTTGTTCTCATAATCAATTGGAACCTCTTCCGAAATAGTGGATTCATCACAAAATAAAGTCATGACCTCTCCAAATCCACTTCCATCAATATAATCATCATAAATAGGAGGCATGCTTTCATCATAGTAAATTTGCTCATCAAAATTTGGGGGACAAAAAATATCATCTTCATCAAACATAGCTTCCCCAAGCTTGTGGCTTTGCATATCATTAGCATCATGGGAATTCAAGGAATTCATACTATCAACATTGCAATCATGCTCATCATTCAAATATTTAGTGCCAAACATTCTAATGCATTCTTCTTCTAGCACTTGAGCACAATTTTCCTTTCCATCATTCTCACGAAAGATATTAATTAAAAAGATGAAGCGTATGAGGCAAACTCAATTCCATATTTTTTTGTAGTTTCCTTTAATAAACTTAACTAGTGATAAAACAAGAAATAAAAAATTCGATTGCAAGATCTAAAGATATACCTTCAAGCACTCACCTCCCCGGCAGCGGCGCCGGAAAAGAGCTTGATGTCTACTACACAACCTTCTTCTTGTAGACGTTGTTGGGCCTCCAAGTGCAGAGGTTTGTAAGACAGTAGCAAATTTCCCTCAATTGGATGACCTAAGGTTTATCAATCCGTAGGAGGCGCAGGATGAAGATGGTCTCTCTCAAGCAACCCTGCAACCAAATAACAAAGAGTCTCTTGTGTCCCCAGCACACCCAATACAATGGTAAATTGTATAGGTGCACTAGTTCGGCGAAGAGATGCTGATACAAGTGGTATGTGGATGGTAGATAAAGGTTTTTGTAATCTGAAAATATAAAAACAGCAATGTAACTAATGATAAAAGTGAGCGTAAACGGTATTGCAATGCGTTGAAACAAGGCCTAGGGTTCATACTTTCACTAGTGCAAGTTCTCTCAACAAAAATAACATAATTGCATCACATAACTATCCCTCAACATGCAACAAAGAGTCACTCCAAAGTCACTAATAGCGGAGAACAAACGAAGAGATTATGGTAGGGTACGAAACCACCTCAAAGTTCGTACTAGAATCCGTTGGGCTATTCCTATAAGTGTCACAAAAAGCCCTAGAGTTCGTACTAGAATAACACCTTAAGACACAAATCAACCAAAACCCTAATGTCACCTAGATACTCCAATGTCACCTCAAGTATCCGTGGGTATGATTATACGATATGCATCACACAATCTCATATTCATCTATTCAACCAACACATAGAACCTCAAAGAGTGCCCCAAAGTTCCTACCGGAGAATCACAACGAAATCGGGTGCCAACCCCTATGCATAGGTTCATGGGCAGAACCCACAAGTTGATCACCAAAACATACATCAAGTGAATCACGTGATACCCCATTGTCACCACAGATACGCATGGCAAGACATACATCAAGTGTTCTCAAATCTTTAAAGACTCAATCTGACAAGATAACTTCAAAGGGGAAACTCAATCCATTACAAGAGAGTAGAGGGGGAGAAACATCATAGGATCCAACTATAATAGAAAAGCTCGTGATACATCAAGATCGTCCCAAATCAAGAACACGAGAGAGAGAGATCAAACACATAGCTACTGGTACATATCCTCACCCTCGAGGGAGAACTACTCCCTCCTCGTCATGGAGAGCACCGGGATGATGAAGATGGCTAACAGAGAGGGGTTGCCCCTCCGGAATGTGCCGGAACGGGTCTAGATTGGCTTTCGGTGGCTACGGAGGCTTCTGGCGGCGGAACTCCCGATCTATTGTGCTCCCCGATCGTTTTAGGGTATATGGGGATATATAGGCGGAAGAAGTACGTCAGGGGAGCCAGGACGGGCCCACGAGGGTGGAGGGCGCGCCCTAGTGGGGTGGATGCACCGCGTACCTCGTGGCCTCCTCGAAGCTTCCTTGACGTAGACTCCAAGTCTCCCAGGTTGCTTTCCTTGCAAAAATCAGTTCCGTGAAGTTTCAGGTCAATTGGAGTCCGTTTGATTTTCCTTTTCTTCGAAACCCTAAAATAGGCAGAAAAACAGAAACTGGCACTGGGCTCTGGGTTAATAGGTTAGTCCCAAAAATAATATAAAAGTGCATATAAATGCATATAAAACATGCAAGGTTGATAATATAATAGCATGGAACAATCAAAAATTATAGATACGTTGGAGATCTATATACACCTATGATGTTTTATGATTGTTCCATGCTATTATATTATCAACCTTGGATGTTTTATATGCATTTATATGCACTTTTATATTATTTTGATTGTTCCATGCTATTATATTATCAAACTTGGATGTTTTATATGCATTTATATGCTATTTTATATGATTTTTGGGACTAACCTATTAACCCAGAGCCCAGTGCGAGTTTATGTTTTTCCCTTGTTTCAGTGTTTCGCAGAAAAGGAATATCAAACGGAGTCCAAACGGAATGAAACCTTCGGAAAAGTTATTTTTGGAAAGAAAGCAATACAGGAGACTTGGAGTGCACGTCAGGGGATCAACGGGGAAGCCACGAGGCAGGGGGCGCGCCCACCCCCCTGGGCGCGCCCTCCACCCTCGTGGGCCCGTCGTGGCTCCCCTGATGTATTTCTTCTGCCTATATATATATATATTACCTATATATATACCCTAAAACTATCCGGGAGTACTATAGATCGGGAGTTCCGCCGCCAGAAGCCTCCGTAGCCAGCGAAAACCAATCTAGACCCGTTTCGGCACCCTTCCGGAGGGGGAATCCCTCTCCGGTGGCTATCTTCATCATCCTGGCGCTCTCCATTACGAGGAGGGAGTAGTTCTCCCTCGGGGCTGAGGGTATGTACCAGTAGCTATGTGTTTGATCTCTCTCTCTCTCTCTCTCTCTCTCTCTCTCTCTCTCTCTCTCTCGTGTTCTTGAGGTGATATGATCTTGATGTATCGCGAGCTTTGCTATTATAGATGGATCTTATGATGTTTCTCCCCCTCTACTCTCTTGTAATGGATTGAGTCTTCCCTTTGAAGTTATCTTATCGGATTGAGTCTTCAAGGATTTGAGAACACTTGATGTATGTCTTGCGTGGGATACCCGTGGTGACAATGGGGTATTCTATTGATCCACTTGATGTATGTTTTGGTGATCAACTTGCAGGTTCCATCCATGAACCTATGCATAGGGGTTGGCACACATTTTTGTTTGACTCTCCGGTAGAATCTTTGGGGCACTCTTTGAAGTACTTTGTGTTGGTTTGAATAGATGAATCTGAGATTGTGTGATGCATATCGTATAATCATACTCACGGATACTTGAGGTGACATTGGAGTATCTAGGTGACATTAGGGATTTGGTTGATTTGTGTCTTAAGGTGTTATTCTAGTACAAACTCTAGGGCTGTTTGTGACACTTATAGGAATAGCCCAACGGATTGATTGGAAAGAATAACTTTGAGGTGGTTTCGTACCCTACCATAATCTCTTCATTTGTTCTCCGCTATTAGTGACTTTGGAGTGACTCTTTGTTGCATGTTGAGGGATAGTTATGTGATCCAATTATGTTATTATTGTTGAGGGAACTTGCACTAGTGAAAGTATGAACCCTAGGCCTTCTTTCAACGCATTGCAATACCGTTTGTGCTCACTTTTATCATTAGATACCTTGCTGTTTTTATATTTTCAGATTACAAAACCTTTATCTACCATCCATATACCACTTGTTCAAAATCTCTTCGCCGAACTAGTGCACCTATACAATTTACCGTTGTATTGGGTGTGTTGGGGACACAAGAGACTCTTTGTTATTTGGTTGCAAGGGTTGCTTGAGAGAGACCATCTTCATCCTACGCCTCCTACGGATTGATAAACCTTAGGTCATCCACTTGAGGGAAATTTGCTACTGTCCTACAAACCTCTGCACTTGGAGGCCCAACAACGTCCACAAGAAGAAGGTTGTGTAGTAGACATCATGAGCCATGGTGAGAAAGATGCCCAACGTCACATGGCCAACAGGTACTTTCAATGATTCTGCCAAAGGGTGGCAGCAACAGTTGTTTTACATCACTGAGCCGTGCGGCATGAAATGGGCCGCTGCTCCTGAATTGTGATCCGGAGCCCCCCTGCGGCTTACGCCCTGGACCAAGAAGGGCCTGGATTGGTCTTCGTCCGACGAGCTATCGGCGCTCCACACGCGCGTCAAGAATATAGAAGACAAGAATATCAAACTTGTTAATGTAGTCCAGGTGATGTTAGTTCGCCGGATTCTTCCTTGTCAACACCGGGCTTGCAATTTATGGGAATTCGACCCGGCAAAGCACCAGACCCTACGAGAGCTCTTTGGCTCCTCACACAAAGACATGTGGAAGGTGATTTTTAAGTCCGGCAAATCATGGCCGGACTCAGCCGAGGACCGCGGGTACCACCTGTCCTGCCCCACAAGTTCGGTAAGCCATCGTAAGTTTTATTCGCATAACCCAAGGGAAACGCTTAATGTGTTTTCCACAACTCTCCTAAGGTTGGATGAAGAAGGCGGGGCGGATCTACTGTCCGGCCCTGCTACCTAAAGAACCGTCCGGCCCGCTTCTAACGAAGATGCTAGTCCCAGCACCCTACAAGGCGCCGAAGAAGAAGGCCGAGAGAGGGGCCAAGAAGACCAGGGCGGCCTCCGTCATTGTGGCACCTTGGACACGATATCCGAAGACTCCAAAGCCCGTTCTTACTCCTAAGATGACGAGGACGAGGAGGAAGACGAATCCCCCGCGGGGGGAAGAAAGAAAAGGACAACCTCCACATCGTTGGAGGCCGAGTTGCCTAAGAAGGGAAAAACTCCTCTTCCAGAGGAGTCCACACCCGCTGATAGCAGCCCGGAGTGGGATCCAAGGGCTCAGCCCCTGGATATCTCACTGAGTATATAAAATCCGAACACGTTTACGCGTCCAGACTCATCATGGCATAATATTTTAATCCGGGCCATACTTTTTGCAGTCCGGCGAGGTCCCGCGCGGAGCAATCCTCGTTGGAGGATTTGCTAGGATTGGACGCTAGGGAGAGCGGGACACCCCCGAAGGCCCCTTCCCCCAAACATGTGAATGACACCGAGGCTTTGTCCCAGGAGGACCTAGTCCAAGGAGGGGGGAAAAGATTGCAAAGGTAGCGCCAGGAGGTCAAACTTCAGGGGCGGGACATATGGGAGAGAAGGCTCCCATGAGCGTCATCGGCGGGGGCCATCTTGAATTCGGCCCCCGGCCGGACGCAATTCCGGAGACCAATATGGTTCCAGAATTAGGCAGGCTGCCTCCCTCGGTTAGAGGGGGTGTACCTATTCCATCGGCAACCTCTCTCCAACCAGAGGTGCTGGATACTTTATTGGCGGCGCTGAGAAGCGCCTCCATCGTCGATAAACACCATGCCCTTATGGGTGCGGTGATTGAGAAGATTCAGTCTACGGAGAGTGGACTGAATGAAGCCTGTATTAGCCTTATAAGAGGCTTTGAGGTATGTTTTTATGAGGTTTCGAAGAGTGTCACAATATAGATAGTAGCCCCTGATACACTGTTCGGTGAGAGAAAGAACCGGACAGAGGATCAAATCTATGTTCGCAAGAGACTCACCTGATGACATTTACCTCTCTTCTTTTATAAACAGGCGTCTATAGAGACTGCCGTCTCTCATACTGCGGAGGTCTCCGGACTAAATCAAAGTCTGGAGCGGGCCACAAAAGAGTTGGGCCAGTTTAAAAGGCAGTTGGAGGATAAACAAGGTATGCACAAACCTTGCTCACGTTCAGTGTGAACGAATTTTAAAATATGTTTTGTGATTTGCGCTAGAGGCGATGACCGAAGTCGAAGCTCTTAAGAAGGCTGTTGCCGAGGCCGAGAGAAAGGCAGCCGCAGAGCGGACTCTTCGTGAGAAGCACGAGGCCAGGGTTATTGAAGCTGAGCAGGAGCTTCAAGAGGTCGTGAAAAGATGTGAGGCCTTGGAGCAGAGTCTAATGGAGAAAGAATCCGAGCTTACCAAGGCTCATCAGGCCGCATGCGATGCCCAGGGGGAACCCCAAGGTGCCCTTCAGGAGATTCAAGAGGCGAGGAAGATTGCGGCGGGTAAGGCTTGTTCCATGTAAGGCAAGTGTTTGGGGAGAAAATCATGTTTCTAATCTTGAGTTCGGATTTCTCCAGGGGTATTTGTGGAGCTGCCATGCATCATATCTGATGCCGCACAATTCTACCGAGCCGAAGAAAGAAACACTGCGGATAAGCTCTTTTGGTCACAGTATCTGGCACCGAATTATCCGGTGCCTTTTACCGATCAACTGAAACAGCTGATCGAACTGCAGAAGGCGGCCGAGCTAGCCATGAAGGATTTCATTATCCGGCTATGGCCTGCTGAGCCGATTCCAGGCAGCTACTTCGGGCTCGTGAAGCGGCTTGCGAGTGCCTGCCCTCGACTGGACGTCGTCAAGCGGTCGGTCTGTATAGAGGGTGCGCGAATGGCCTTCGCCCGCGCAAAGGTGCACTGGGGGAAGATGGATGCTGAAAAGCTGATGACCGAGGGACCGCCGGAGGGAAAGGAGCACCGCAAGCCTGAGTTATATTATGAAAGAAGTGATTTTGAGTGTGTTAAAACTGAAAGTTAATTCTTATGCTTGTTTGTTTGACCGATTTTAGATTCATAATGGCGTTCTTGCATTTGATGGCAGGCAATGAGTTACTATGGTATTATATTTGATATAGAAATATTCAGTTCATCGGTTCACTACAGTCCTATGAAAAAGGTGAGGTCAACAGACAACATGCATTTGCTTAGTTTTATTGTTCTTAGAACGTCATTGCACTCTGTTTTAGGCTAAGCAAGAGTGGCATCGCATTGAGGAACATCTAAGAGATCTATTGTGTGATGTGTTTTTTTTCTTGTAAAATCATAAAGACGTTTACCCTTTTGCTCCCTAGAATCGTTTACCAATGATGAATTATTTTAGTTTCTTGCAGGGAAAATAGATTATATGACTGAGTTTATACGAGTTCTTAGCATGGTACTTAAAACTATATTTTTCTTGACTGATGGCAAAGCTGTATTTTTGTATCGCTCTCCAACTCAAGTTCTTCTATTCCATCTGGACAAATGAAACTCGAATATTATTACACCACAAACCTTCAGGGTGCCAAAATAAGGATGGCCATGAGGTGATGAGCGAAACAGGATTGCAGTCAGTAGGGATGAAGGTGAGATGAGACATACCTCTTCCAATTGTGCCAGTTTTATAATTTGCTAACTTATTATTTGTGTACAGAGTTAGGCAGAGTTATCTCGGATTAACGCTATGAGAGCATTGTACATGCTGCAGCCAAAAAGTATTAGTCAATTTTCTAAATTACAGTCGCCTAATGTAACGACTCTTTTTGCCGTACATCCACAACTATTCACATAGGGTTGCTTAAGTGAGATTTTTGGTTCATAGGATACTACTTTCTCTTGAATATTCAACTCAATTGCGGGTTATGCTCTTTTCTAAACAAATAAAATATGTTATTTTACTTATTTGATTACATTTATTTTGGTTGTATGACTACAGGCACTCTTGCCATTGTGTAGACTGCCTCCATTGGTGAGGGAACTTTTGTGCAACATAGATTCTTGATGGAATTTAACGTGATATAAGAGATTGTGAGCCGAAATAGCCGGCAAGTTTCGAGGTCTTCCCCTCCTCAAGAAGGAACACTCATAAGTGAATGGAATGCTAATCAAAGCATCTATACGTTCTGCCAGTTTGTTCAGAGCCCACATTGCTTATGTAGTGTCTTTGCAAGGTTTATGGAGAGTTATAGGTGTTGGATATATTTTTCTTCATGCTTACTTTCTCTCTTACTTTATACTGTACTTGAGCATCATCATATGAGATTTGCACAATATGTCTACAAGCTTTGTGAAATACAATATTGTGATGTACTACTAAAGTATGCTGGTTCAGTTCTCTTGTAAATACTTCTATGGATATGTAAGCCACAAGTTCAATCAAGTTTGCTTGGTTATCTGAAAGAAACAAATAAAAAAGTTTCTGTCAGGCAATTAGTACACTCACATTATCATATTGAAAAAATGTACAAAATAAAAATGTTCTTTATTACTGAATGGAAATGTTCCTAGTGAATGTCAAGCCTATTATTGTGGTTCTATAATAATCTGTTCATATCGGTTGACCTAGGAGCTTAATAGTTTGGGGCAGAAGTGAGGTCAACGAGCAAGGCGGTCACAATTTAATGACTTCGACCGAGTACTTCCATAAAATCGTCGAAGGTGAAATGATGAAATGAATATTGACGGAGAATCACTTGAATTTGAGAAGCAACACCAAACGCACATATCGGGTGACCTAGGAGCTTAATAGTTTGGGGCAGAAGTGAGGTCAACGAGCAAGGCGGTCACAATTTAATGACTTCGACCGAGTATTTCCATACAATCGTCAAAGGTGAAATGAATATTGACAGAGAATCACTTGAATTTGAGAAGCAACACCAAACGCATGTAGCGCCGCCTGACGACCAAATGTTTCATAAAAACAAAACATATATACAAACTCAACAACGTGCATACAATATGTTTTAATCTCACATTCCGTGGCAACGCACGGGTATTTAGCTAGTCGGTGACTAATTGTTCATTTTACCACTTCTTGGAGAGTCTGTGTCGCGAGTAGCAGTTCCATTTCTTTTGAGTTAATTTCATTTTTCAGGCTAAATTTGTTTGAAGATAATTTAAATCTAAATAGTCGTGTTCACCTTTGTTGCTAGGATTTTTTAGTATAATTTATTTATTTATTCAGGCTAAATTTATTTAAAGATAATCAAAATATGAATTGTCTTGATCACTTTTGTTTGTGGTATTTATTAGTATGACTACTTTATTTATGCCGATCTGGTTTGGAATGAGTTTAGTGACTCTGGATAACCTCTCTTCTGACTAGCTAATAGTCTGACTGTGCATCTTCTTCAGTTTTACAATAATAGATCACTTTATACTGTTTCCAGAATATTCATTAAATTTGACCATAGGCGTGTTCTTTTTTCTACTCCTAATCTTGTATAAAAATGATTTTTTTTCAAACTACGGCTGTAAGTTATCTAAGCATCTTGCCGATGCCTCCTCGTATCTATTTGGCTTTCCTTTGGAAGTGTCATTGGCCTTTTGCCTTCTTATGCTTGCAGAAATAGACATTGGTGATGAACATGATGGAGCTGATCTATTGAACAGTGCATAAGATGATTATCCGGTTAGATATGCTATGGTGATGAACTGGTTGAGCAGGTAAGCTCATCTTCCCCATCTGGCCCTGCTTCCTCATCATCTTCATGCCTTCGCCATCTACCTTCTCTATTATTTCTTGATGTTCTACCTCACTATTGGATGTGCTCTTTCGGTTGCCTTTCCCGTCCATCCATCCAGCTAGTGTGGTTTCAGTTACTCCTGTTTTCGGTTGCCTTGCTTTTAGTTACTCCTTTCTCTTCCGTTAGTGTGGTTTCTTCTCCCTCTAGCTCTTGAGATGACTGAGGACCCATCCTTTTTTTTGTGCATATGTGAAATGGCAACATATGAAATGCGTACTATTTCGCGTCTTCATGGATTTTTTTTACTTCTGTCAGTTGTTGCTTGCCTTTGATTAGTTCTTCATGGCTATGGATCTATCAAGTCCTAGTGTGATCTATATATTCTTGCCTCTGCATAAGTACTCCCTCCGTTCCTAAATATAAGTCTTCTTAGAGATTTCAATATGGACTACATACGAATGTATATAGAAATATTTTAGAGTGTAGATTCACTCATTTTGCTCCGCATGTAGTCCATATTGGAATCTCTAAAATGATTATATTTAGGTATGGATGTAGTAGTTGATAACTGACAGTCCATGAACATTTGTTCATACTTCCTTTATTACATGGAATTGAATTTTTTTACTAACATGTCAGTATTATCATGAAAAGTATTAGTCCAAGCATTATTTTTGATGCTGTGGATAGTGGAAAAGAAGATGGCATCTACAGTATTTTGGGCTGAAGGAAGTGTGTCTATGAATGAGATGATGCATGAAGCCTTGTGGCTTCAACTGCGTTATTTTTATTTAATTTGATTGGCGCCTAGCTAGCTCATACATTTCCAAAAGGTATATCTGTAAGCTAGAACTAGATGCTTCTGCTTTGCTAATCCACTGAGAACAGAATACAAATGCGGGCAAAACTTAGCAATATGCTAACACTAAGAGTCGAAGGCGTGGCAGTAAGAACTATCCCTTATCCTGAAGTTGTTGTCTGTTTCTAACGGTCGGTTTCATGCAATAATGCGGAGACGACTCAGTTTTGGAGCTTTTTGCACGATTTCCACAATACCAGTGAAGCTTACTGTTGTCTGAGTCGATAAAACCTCAACGACTTATCCACTGATGAAATTGGTTGCTCCGCAGGTATCTAAGGATTGCATTCTGGTGGCTCGCTGAGAGATGCAGAAATGGGCAGCGTGCTTGTGGTTTCATCTGTTCTGTACGCTGTGCTCCACGTGGAAATCGACCCTCTGTAATGGTCAACTGTGAAGTCTGGCTCGTAGGACCTCGGGCTTAATTTGATGGAAAACGTTTGCGTGCGGTGCGCTGGCGGAATGCTCGGGCCGGTCGTTTCGTCACGCTGGCGCTAGCCATCAGGAAGTCAACACGTATATTCTTATCCTCTTCCCAACGCTGCATCTACTCCTTCCCCGCGACTGTCCAGGCAGCGAACTCCATGGATCCAGGCGGGCCTGCAGCTCCTGCCTTCGGTGTTGTTCGTGCGCCCCGAGGGGCGAAGCTGCCATTCCATGGCCGCACTCGTCGCCATGGCTGAGCTCTTCGCCATGGCCGCGCCGTCGTCCCATGACTGCGCACAAGAGAGCTGCATCCGGCAGCGCATAATGCTACAACCGGTGGCCAAGATAGCTTCAACCGGCAACATCAAAAGTTTTGAAAGACAAATGATGATGTTGGTTGCCGGCGCACTACCGCAACATAAGCTGCAACCAGTGGCCTGGAAAGCTACAACCAGCATCAGGAAAGCTTCAACTGAAAATACGGAGAAGCTAGTCGCCGGGGCACCCGAAGCACAAAAATGTTGCATCCACTGAATTAGGAAGCTTCAACTGCTGAATTGAAAAGCTTCATCCCGCATTATGAAAAGCTTTAACCTGCTTCATAGAAAGCTTCAACCCGCGAGTACACAAACAAAAAGCTACAACCGATGACATGAAAAGCTTCAAGCCTAATTTTGAAAAGCTTCAACCATTCAATGGCGTTGACTGACTGGTGAAGTTTTTGCTACGACCCTAATTTTTGCTACAACCGTGGTAGATTTTTGCTACTACCGCTGTAGGTTTTTGCTACATCCATGTAAGGCAGAGTTGTGACTTTGCGAAGACGGCGACGGTGTTTGATTTTTGCTGCATCCGTAGTTTTTTTTTTGCTACTACCGATGAAGTTTTTTGCTACATCCATTCAATGGCATTGACTGACTGGTGGTCGTCGCCGACGCAATTCAATGGCATCTACTCCCTCCATTCCTAAATATAAGACCTTTTAAAGATTTTTATATGAACTACATGCGGAGTAAAATGAGTGATTCTACACTCTAAAATATGTATATAACATCCGTATGTAGTCTATATTGGAAATTTCAAAAGGTCTTGTATTTAGGAACCGAGGGAGTAAATCTGTCTGCTTTATGTTTTGTCCTATGATATTCCTTTTTCCTATTTTGTGCGTGCACGCACTGGCTGTTAAAATTTGTGTATGAAGAAGAGAGCAGGATAGCATTGTTGGTGTAGAAGGGCACTTTCGTTGTGGAACTATATTTCCAAAAAAAAAAACTAGAGAATGTTTCTGTTGCAAAAATAATAATATCGTGTTCTTCAAAAAAAAATCACGAGTGCATTGATTTCTTACATTAAAGCATCAGAATAAAATGCTCACGTTGTTGTACAAGTGTGATCGATTTTTTTTTAGAAATGAAGGATTACCCCCGGCCTCTGCATCTGAGCGATGCATGCAGCCATTTTATTAATTATTCACAACGACCTTACAAAGTAGTACATTAGGTAGTCTAAAGCCATCATCTTCGCAACAACTGTCGCTACTCATATCCATTTGATGAAGGTGTGCCGATAGTCCGAGCCTAATACCAAACAGACTTCGCACCAAAGCCTAACATCTAAAGCCGGATGCCCCAACCACACATACTGGGTTTGGGGTACAAATCGGTCCGACGCACTCTCATGTGTCGTCACCGCCGTCTTCCACCGATCCATCTTCAGAACATGAACTGACACAACGACCATGCTAGGCCTGCCGTCGACGCCACCACGACGCCAGACAGCGCCGTCATCCTGCGCTCGTCCGTCCACCCGCATCGGACGCCGAGACTCCACTGCGCCACGCTGCCGAGATCCGCCGTCCTCGATGCGGGGATGAAACCCCGCTCCGCCTCTGTGCCCTTCCAGTCAGCACCTGCTCCAGAACGATGCCCCCAGGAGGGAGTACGACATCAAAGATGTCGCCATCGTCCGATCTGAAGAGACCCAGATCTAAGGTTTCCCCTGAAGCATCTCGAGCGTGGTGCCGCGACTTGCCACAACGATGCCTCGAGAAGGGAACAACGTCACAGACGCCGCCATCGTCCGCCATGATCGTAGTCGGCGTGATTTTCATCGGATGTCGCGTCACCCCGATCTTGCAGCTGACTGGATCCGAGTAGAACCTCATCGTGAAGACGAACGCTGCCACCGGAACGCCGGCAGGGAGCCTCCAGCCGCTCCTCACCGGTCCCTCCGTGCGTCGTTGGCCGGCCAAAGACATGCCGAGACGGATCTGGCCGGGACGCCAGATCCGCGGCCACGAGCGGATTCTGACTGTAGGTAGAGGAACCAGCCCCGCCCGCAAGCCGAGAATCGCCGGCCGCCGCCGCTTAGTCTGAGTCTCCGCTCAAACTGCTGCCCGCGCACCCTCCGCAAGAGACGCCCCTGCCACCTCGCGGGAGTCCTGCTGCTAACCGCCCGCCCAGGCGCTTTGACGTCGGGCCTGCCGCCACCGCGGACCTAGCCGGCGGCAACGGCGGAAGTGGAGGATGGATCTGGAGACTGGCGGCGCTTAAGTGTGATCGAAATGTAGGAAGAAAAATGATATTGTGACAGTTTCCCCTATTTTTGATGTTTTGATGGCCGTACTGTCCTAGAATATGATTTACATGGACTCGTTGCGATCTTTAGCCTAACAAGGGGGCAACCTTTCAAAGAAAATAATAAGGCAACTAAATCAAGTAATTTGTGCGGTTTAGTGGTGTTACCCGCTCTGCTTCATAATTTTTGTCGTGGTTTTAGTTAAAATTTGAAACGGAGGCAGTAACTATCTAAGCTCTGCTCAACCGCATTGCATTCTGTTTTAATCCCGGCTACAACCGGAGTTTGCGGCTGCCAGTGCCAGAGCTGAGGCAACTGGTATA
Source organism: Triticum dicoccoides (assembly GCF_002162155.2). NCBI lineage: Eukaryota > Viridiplantae > Streptophyta > Magnoliopsida > Poales > Poaceae > Triticum > Triticum dicoccoides. The sequence continues at coordinate 48,972,201 of NC_041390.1, read as the reverse complement.
ACACTCAGACATTGTGTAGATAAAACTGGAGCTAATAATACTGTTACCACTCAAATCTGAAGAGCTCATTCCTTTTACAAAGTAGATATGGGAGCCATGTTTCTAGACCACTTGATTATCATGTTAGCGCAGGCACAAAGTGTCCCCTCATAAACACCTCCAGAGTAAAAAAAAATGTTTAAGAAACTTAAAGCAAAGGCAGTCAGCGATGTGTATAGGCGAAATCCATGCTATTATTGCTACTTATGCCGGTGCAGTTCAACAAGCGGGAGCTGCCTCATTAAACACTGAAGCGGTTCAACATCCATTAATCAGAACAAGCTCTCAAAAGACTGAGCTCAGAACCACAATGGGGCATCATGGAGCACAAGCAAAAAATAGCAGCGGAATCTAACTGACTGATGCAACACACAAGATAACCAAGCGCACCCACGCTTGCGCACACACCAATATGCAAGTAGGATGAGTTCACATGTGAGCTTGCAAAACATGCTTTCTTACAAATCAGCAAATTAAAGGAAACACAAGTTAAGTACTGATTTTCGGAGCACGTACATGTGCGTTCAACCTTCATGCCAGTTCACGGGTGCCCATGGGAATCAGATGATAGACGGAAGTTTTCAGATAGAGCAACTAATTCCTACAAGTGCGCTTCACAGCTGACCGGTGCATGCTAGTCAATCTCCAGCTTGAACATACAAAATAGAAGAGCCTACACACCCAACAAGACATTTCTTCATTTCAGTCACCAGAATGTAACCTGCGGGGCAAGCAATATCATCAGTCAAATGGTTTCACAACATTCTTCAAGGAAAATATATTGGAGTTATTCTCATAAATATGTATGACACTAAACAGTAAACATTAGCTTCAACATTGCTGAATTTGTGTCAGAAGCCCCAAAGGCGATCATCTTAGCATCACTACTTCATTAGACAAAACCAACACTTAAATCATTTTTACGTACTCCATATAGCTTATTTTCGGATTCACATGAAATTGTTTTATCTTTATTTGTGCAGTCACATGACAATGCTGATCAATACAGAAACAGAACATGCAACATTTCCATGCAGACCACCGGGTAAAAAGAAAGTTTAAGAATCTTAAAGCAAAGGCAGTCGGCGACGTGTAGAGGCAGAATCCATGCTAATATTGCTTTGGCTTTGATTTACCCATGCCAGTCCTGATCATCTCAAAGAAAGTAAAATAGCACTGAAACAGCTATTTATGCAGGTACAGTTCAACAAGCAGGAGCTGCCTCATTAAATACTGAAACGGTTCAACATGCATTAATCAGAACAAACTTTCTAAAGACTGAGCTCAGGATCAGATGGAAATTCCATGCACACATACGCACAATGGAGCATCATGGAACATAAACAAAAATAGCGTCGAAACCTAACTGCCTGATGCAACACACAAGATATGCAAAAGCACGCACACTTGCGCACACACCAATATGCAAGCAGGATGAGTTCACATGTAAACTTGCTAAACATGCTTGCTTGGAAAGCAGCAAATTAAAGGAACCACAAGTTAAGTGCTAATTTTCAGAGCACACCAATGTACCTTGAACCTTCAAGCCTACATAGAGAGTCAATCTCCGCCTTGAACAAACAAAATAGAAGAGCCTACACCCAACAACACATTTCTTCATTTCAGTCACCAGGATGTAACCTGCGGGGCAAGCAATATCATTAGTCAAACGATTTTGCAACATTCTTCAAGGAAAAGATATTGGAGTTATTCTCACAAATATGTATGACTCAAAACAGTAAGCATTAGCTTCACCATTGCTGAATTTGTGTCAGAAGCCCCAAAGGGGAATCATCTTAGCATATTAGACAAAACCAACACTTAAATCATTTTTACGTACTCCATATTACTTATTTTCACAGATTCGCATGAAATTGTTTCATCTTTATTTGTGCAGTCACATGACAATGCTGATCAATACAGAAACAGAACATGCAACATTTCCTGGTTTGATAACTTCTGCCAGTAGCATGAACCGTTAACTTTATGTGTTACAAATTAGGACAGTAAAGCACCATAATTCATAAATACAAACAGATAAGCTTTTCCATTTGCAACTTATTTATAGGAGAGAATCCCCAACAGTATAAACACTACTATGAGAAGAGGCTTAGGGCATCTCCAGCCGCGCCCCCAGGAAGGCCTCCCTAGGCGTTTTTTTGCGCCGGCGCCGAAAAATCGGCCTAGTCGCGCCCCCAGGAGCCCGATTTTCGCCGGCTTGGGCCAAAAACAGCGCCGGCGGACCCAGGCCGAACCCGGCGCGCTGGGGGGCGCCCGGGGGCGCCGGAGCGAACTGTTTTGGCGCGAAACAGCCGCGGGCCCGCCGCGTCAGCGACTCTACCCTCTTCTCGCCCCTTCGTCGTCCTCATCGCCTCGTTTCCCGCGGCGAATCAATGCCAAAGCTGCCGCGCCGGTCAGCCTGCGCCATTGATGCCTCACGGGCGGCGCAGTGAAGACCGGATGACGCGCGTCCCTCGCCCTCCCTCGCCCGCCACGTGTACTCACGGCGGCTCGCGCACGGGCAGCGCCTCGGCCTATATAAGACGCGCCCCAGCGCACTCGGCGACTCGCACTCTCTCGCCGTCGTCGTTCCTCCCTCTCCTCTCTCTCGCCGTCGTCGTTCCTCCCTCTCCTCTCTCTCGCCGTCTCCAGCACCCATGGCCGAGCGCTTCCCAGGCGACGGCGCGGCGGCGAACGGCTTCGGCCGACGCCATCTTCACGAGAGCGAGGCTCGCCTCCTTTTCGAGGCCGAGTACCTGGTCCCGCCGGACATGCGGGTGCCCGGGGCGTGGAGGGTCAGCGCCGGCGGCGTGTCGGTGCCCCCGATACCCACCGGCGCGGCGCGGCGTGCGGAGATCGCACACATCCGCTCGTCCCTACCGCGTGCGGCGAGGGAGGGGCCACGGTACGTCCCCGACAGCCCGCTCTGGGAGCCCTACTTCCGCCGCCGTCACGCCGAGCAGCTCGAGGCCACCAACGGCGTCGAGCCCTCCGGCAGGCTCAACGCCGTCGGCCGGCGTCGGTGGTGGGGCATGCCCGGGCGCACGTTGGAAGCCGTCCTCGAGTACATCAAGGGCGACAACACGCCGCGCCTCGAGTGCCCCGCTCGCCCATCCTTCACACGCCACCGGGGAAGCTCCTGGACCCCGAGGCGCATGGAGACCGGGGGGTCCTCCTCCTTGTCCGGCGGCTCCCCCTGCCTCCACCTCCGCCCCGTCAAGCCGGAGCCCCAGGGCGCGCCTGTCAGCGCGCGCACCCGCAGCTCTAGCGTCCGCATAGGCGACAACGCCTCCCCCAACGGCCGCTTTGTCCTCGTCAAGCCCAAGCCGGAGCCCGTCCTCCCCGCGGAGTACGAGGAGGTAGCCCGGCGTGGCTTCTCCGACGAGGACGCCCTGCGGTGGGCGCGGGACGACTACCTCCGCGACGAGATGGTCCGGCAGCGCCGGGCCCTGGAGGAGATCGCCGCCCGCAAGCATGGGCGCGAGGACGAGCACGGCGTCGTGGTCCTCGACAGCGACGACGACGACGACGCCCCCGGACCGTCCAATCCGTCGCGCCAACCGGGGGAGGGATGCAGCAGGGACGGCGGAGGCGTCGGCGGGGACGACGACGACGACGACGGCGGCGACTACACGCGGTTCTACCGCCTCCTCGGCATGTAGAACCGCGTGGGCGGGCGGCGAGGCGGGCGGCGGGGGTAGCCCGTGGTAGTTTTTCTCTTTTTTGTAAAGTATGTTTAAATTTGAACGAACTCGCCGATGTTTGCGTTAAATTTGAGTCGTGTTTGCACCATATTTGACTTTTTTAAAAGAACGTGGGCGCCGCGACTGGGGGGCATCACGCCCCCAGTGCACGGTTTAGCGCCGGTGCGCCCCCAGGGGGTGATTTTTTTGCCCCTCCTGGGGGCCCAACAGCTGGAGATGCCCTTACCGCTTTATAGTTCATAGAGTCGGTTTGGACAATGATGGTGGGAAGCCAAAGTATGAGTGAACTACATGAGTAGGAGTTGTTTGAGCCCTGATGTGCCTACTCATTCATGTTTGTTTGTCATGCCTGCTACTGCTTAGACTTGAGTCAGGTATGATTCATCGGGGATGAATTGGAATGTGGTGAACATGTCCTACCGTTGAGAGCTAAGTGTGTGAACACGATTTGGTAAAGGTAGCGGTGAGAGGCCATGTAGGAGTACATGGTGGGTTGTCTCATTGCAGCCGTTCTTAGGAACTGAGTTCTGTGTTTGTGATCCATGAATAGTTACTACCACACATTGGGTTCCGGTAACTCGACCCCTCTTGACTTATTAATCCACTCGATCTTTGTCTAGGAGTTGCAACTAGTTTCTGGTGTTTGTAGGCAGTGTTAGTAGTCTACCAAGTGGCATCCGGTACAGGTGGGCTTGGGACAGACTAGGCACAGTGGCCCGGTGTACCAAGTGGCACCCGGATGGTGGGCTTGGGAACCCTATACACATCGTTTGGGGCCGTGAGCGACACCCCGGCCGGATCTCCTTGCGGATGGAACCCGAATAGGCGATAAATCTGGACGAGAGACTTGTGTGATTAGTCAGGTCGTGGCCGACTCCCTCGCCCGGCTTCCGCTTTAAGGTTGCCGAGGTACATGACGTGTACATGTGTGAAGAAGTACACCCCTGCAGGGTTATCATTATCTATTCGAATAGTCAAATTCCTCGGATATGGAAACTTGGACCCCTTGCGTAGTTCATAGACAAGTGAAAGTGGATACTCTAAAACTCGCAAGATAAGCGTGAGTGCTATGGATGGCGTTCTCGCAGGGAGACGGGAGCGGACCCATAGTGGAGTATTGATATGGAGAATTTGTGGACTCGTGTGCGCCACCTCAAAAGAGTTACTTGCTGTCGTAGTTCAGGTTAGCCACTGAGTCAAAGCTGACTTGCTGTAGTTAAACTCCACCACCCCCTTTGTTGATACCGATGCATATGTAGTTAGTTCTGATGTAAGTCTTGCTGGGTACATTTGTACTCACGTTTGCTTATCTTATGTTTTGCAGAGAGACGTCAATCTCGCTAGTAGTTCCACGTGGACTTCGACGTTTAGCTTGTTACCTCAACTACGATCTTGTACCTTGGGAGGGTCTTGTAGATAGTCAGGCTTCTCAGCCTTTTTCATTTGTAGATGTCTGTACTCAGACATGTTAAGCTTCCGCATGTGTTTTGACTTGTATGCTCTGAATGTTGGGTCATGAGACCCATGTTTGTAATATCTCGCTCTTCGGAGCCTAATGAATAAATACTTTGAGTCGTAGAGTCTTGTTGTGATGACATGTTGTATTGCACATATTGAGCATATTGTGTGTATGATTGAAATGCTTGGTATGTGTGGGATCCGACAACCTAGTTGTTTATCCTTGGTAGCCTCTCTTATGGGGAAATGTAGTCTTGTGCTTCCATGAGCCATAGTAGTCCGCTACAGCCCGGTTCATCGGAGTCCTGCTAGCCCTGCACTACTGCTCCGGAACACTTGACTGGCCGGCATGTGATTCACTTCGTTCCTGTGTCTTTCCCTTCGGGAAATGTCACGCGGTGACATCCGGAGTCCTGCCTAGCCTGCTACAGCCCGGGTTCCCGGAGTCCTGTTAGCTCAGTGCTACAGCCCGGATTCGCACGCTGCTGACCGACATGCTCGATGTTGATTCATGTATGCCTGTTCCCGTAAGTTAGTGCCACTTTGGGTTCACGACTAGTCATGTCGGCCCGGGTTCTCTGTCATATGGATGTTAGCGACACTACCATATACGTGAGCCAAAAGGCGCAAACAGTCACGGGCCATGGTAAGGCGACACCCGTGGAAATACCGTGCGTGAGGCCGCAAAGTGATATGAGGTGTTACAAGCTAGATCGGTGTGAGTTAGAATCAGGGTCCTGACAGCTTTGGTATCAGAGGCTGACTGCCCGTAGGATTACCAAGCCAAGCTGGTCGAAGTCGTGTCTAGAAATGCTTTAGTTATATAAGGGAATTGATTGTGGAAGGGAACGTAAGGCTCTTTTTACTCCTTATCCTCATGACCTTCTGATCTGAGTCATCTTATCTTTTTTCTACGGGGTTAATAACTAGGCTTCTCTTCTATCTCTCAGGATGACGTGTTACTAAACCGTAGTTGCCTAGGATTGTTGAGTTTAAGCCTCAGTTCAGTTCCTACTACTTCCGTATGTTGACCCTTGATCCCGGAACTTTGATATTGTGATGTTGAGTGGTTATGCCACCATTTTGCAGGATGTCTCAAATCTTTTCAAGCATTTACAGCCGTTATGCTGTCCGAGTCATCCCAGGTCTCTACATAGTCTGATGCATTTGCAAACCTTTCTTTCCGTTCCCGATGTCCTTTTGGGCCAGATTAAGCACACTACATGGTCTGTGACGTACTCCGTTGCCTCGGCGTATATGTTGGAGCTATTATTATGACCCTAGGTGTTTTAGGGAGTCACCTAGTAATCTAGCCATGTTTTGTGTCCCGGAGTGATGATTCTGGCCACCATTCTCGAAAGCATCCCGTGATGCCATTTAGTAGTAGGCATTCTACTCCTGGGTTTTGAACCCGAGATTCACCCTACTTACCTCATGTCGATAGTGTTGCTAGTTCCTTTAGGATATTAGTAACCTTTGCATTAGTCCTCGAGGTCCGTGGTAGTTCCTTCTTCCAAACACTACGAACCGCTTATGGCAGAAGTTCTTGAACCAAAAGATCACAACCAGAGTGCTCTTGATGAGTTCTCCATTCTGCATTGTGAATCTTCCAGTCCTACCTTTCTGCATGGGTTGTCCAGAAGAAATGTTGAGCTTTGCTCGACATACTAATCTATGCATCCACAACTCAGAAAATTATATGTTCCTCGAGTTGTTCCTCTTCAGTTGTATCCCGACCATCTTCTATCAGTTGATAGCCAAGAGTATGTGTGCATTTGTGTTCATCGATGCCTATTATTCTTGTGGTCCGTCAAGCCATTCTATTCCAGAATGACTAGGAGAAACAAACTCTAGTGCCTTATCCATCTCCAGGATTGGGTCAAAGCAGTTGTAATCCGCAAATCAAATGCCAACCAAGCCTTTGATTCTGTTCTACCCTGAAGTATTACCGTCCTATGTCAAGAATGTCATGAGAATTGCACCACCCCTTGTGAATTCTTGACGCAGTAATACTTCTTGCCATCATTGTTCATTCCTCGGTTCCGTGTTATTGTGACCAGAATGCTGACAAGTGAACCGAGATGTGTGAAATCAATATTCTTAGCAACTCCGTTGCTTGGTAGATAATGGACAATACTCTCATTCTTAGTGTGCTGGTTATTGAGTCATCATCCTAAGAATGATCGTGCTACCTAGTCCTTATTTGTGGTGCACTCTTCGATCAATGAGTTAGGATTGTGTCAATCCCTCACCCTTTGATCATATCATCTTGCCTCAAAAGCAAGATTGCTCCCGAGCTTAATAACATAGCGGCGGTTCGTGATTTTCCGAATATCTTCTCCGAAGTATTACCAAATTGTTCCCTGACCGCTATGTTGAGTTCAAGATCATGTTGGTTTTCTTTAAACCATCCATTCTCCAAGAATCTGTGTTGGATACCCCCGAGCTAGTTGGTTAAGCTGAACAACAACTTGGAGAGTTGGAAGATAAAAGCTTGCATAACTTAGTTCATTCCAAAGGGATATTCTTGTGTAGTGTGTGTTGAAGAAAGATCATATCTTCATCGATTGGTCCCTGTGATCAGTTGTTGGACCTATGGTCTTATCAATCCTTTGATTTGAGTGTTGGTTATCGTCAAATCAAATCAGTACCAACAATGTTCGTAATGTTGTCTTACTCGTGGTTGATCCCTCGAGCATACACCATTACATCTTTTGGTCTGACCAATACTAACACATTGTTCACATAATGGTGGAAGTCTAGTGATATGGAAATTCCGATGAGTTGCTGTTGAGCCCAACAGCAGCATCTTGTCTCCTCCATGATTCATGTTGAACATTGAGCTAGTGCTGGAAACTTTTGCAAGCACTCCCTTCGTGTCCCGTTCATGAGGTATATGTTTTGGTGAAAGAAGTGACTTTCTATGATTCACGTGCATTTGATGCAAGTTGCTGCCATGAACTCGAGAAAGTTTGTTTTTGCCTCATCTGGAACCATCCCAAGTTAGTCATGCACGTGCAAAGTGCTCTATGGTTTGATAGGTTGGCCGCCTCCATTCCATATGTGTTCCTAGCACACCAAGCCACCGACTGGTTTGTTCGAGGAAAAGGAGTTGCTCTGTGAATACTAGTTCATGCACAAGATTCTGATATCCTCGAAGATGGTTCCCCACCTGGACTCGGTAGTGTTTTATTATAAGACTACTATGTGATCATGCCTGTCTGGGACAGTGTGTTCACATGTATGTAGCAGAACCAGCTCATGTTTTGGAGCTTGCTGTCGTAGTTCATTTCCCGAGAATCTCGCAACGTCATCTCGTCGGTTTGTGTTGCAAACTTTCCTCTCCAGCATGCTGTTTGAAATATCCCGTTACCAACCACATCTGAATCTAAGGCAGATATGATGGTTGGAACTTTTCCAAGACCTTTGATGTAGACCCTGACAAGGTTGATGTTTTGGCTGACGCACCTAGCCAGAAGATCTATCATTGTAGTATCTTGATTGAACTATTTGACCATCTTCTCCATGAGGATTTCGTGCAACTTATTCTAGAAGTTGCTCCTTAGGGATCCTTGTGCTCTTGGTTTCCTCAGTTATGTTATAACCTTTCCAAACAGTGGGCTCACTCTCTACTGTTGGGTTCCTCCCCAGTTACTAGAATCATTTCCAGCATTTGCCTTTTATTCCCATCTTGCATCGCCGTTGTGCCACCCTACCACGGGTCCCATCCATCTCCGATGATAAGCAAAATCATCCATTACGTTGTCTACAACAAGGTAGTCCACATCCTCCATTCGAACTCCGCCAAACGATTGATTGTGATTGCCTTAGGCTGGTATAAAGAGTTTCAATGATCTATGTACCAAAAGTAATTCTTTTTGCCACTTAAGGGAATAATTCCACGAGTCACCTTTCCTGAGGTGCTCCGTTATGGAATCATGGCAAATTTTTCCCGCTACTTTGAAACCCTCGTCAAATTGTTTCTTCCGTCCCTCCTGATGCATATCTTGCCTCTCAGCTCCAGAGATATTTCTATGTCTCATTCCATGAGTTGATCTTGTGATCATTAAGATGATCCTAAGTTGCTCGAACCTCAGGAAGATCGATTCTTCTTAAATTCTCCCTTTCTACTCTTTGTCATGTTGGATGTAGTTCTCAAAGCAAGACGTCGAGATCAAGGTGATGCAATGAATCAACATCCTTGAGAAAGACATCTGCATCGTGAAGATTGTGTTAGCTTGTGTCGCTCTGTCTTCCTACCACACGACTTGAATCTCGAGACGAGATTCTTGTTTAGTGGAGGTGAGTTGTCACAGCCCTAGAATTGTTTGCAATAGTTGCATAAGAGAGCATCCATGCATCATGTCTAAATTCTGAAAGTTGAATTGAGGTTAGTTGAAACCCTCAGAAATCACTTCAGAAATAATCAACATTAAAAATCTTTTCAAATGAGTCCAAGGAAATGTTCCTGTTATTCCGTAAAAATATTGGCAAGAGGGAAATTCAAACCAATATTTTTGGAGTTTCAGAAATATTTATTTTGGGCATTTGAAATTAATTCAATAACTATTTGAATTGGATCTATATTTATTATATAATAAATATATGTTCAATAATTCTGGAAATTGTTGTGTAGCTTTGGATAAGTCCATTTAGTTCACACAATGATTTTCAGGAATTTTGGAAATGGTTTGGTCTTTGAACTGAATCAAAACATATTAGCAAAAACAGAAAAAAATAGAACAATTAATAAAAGAGAGAGAGAGAAGGACTCACCTGGGCTTCTCACCTGCAGCAGAGCCGGCCCAGCTCCTGACCTGGCCCAACCCACCAGGGGCTCCCCGGTCTTCTTCCTCCTTTGACAGAAGGATAGAGGCGCGTGGCCACCGCGCGACGGCGCACGCCCGGCCACCTCCTGCTTCCACCGCGACGCCTCAGCCCTTCTAGCATCGCCACGCGACCCTCCTCGGTCCCCTGTCACTTTCGCCTCTCTCGCTGGAGCTCCTCCCCTCCTCTATCTCTCGGCCCCAAGCGAGACCGAGAACCGCCGTCGCCGCCGTTCGCCGTAGTAACAGCCACTGCCACCCCCTCGCCCCTCTGAAGTGCGCATGGGCTCCGCCTCCGTCATCTATGCCTCCTCGACGAGCCAAGCAACCGGAGACGCGCCGTATCATCGCCATCAACATCATCTTCAAGCTCCAACGTCGGCGATCGCCGTCGCCACTCCGTCATCTCTAGAGCCACCCCCGGGCTGACGAGTACTTCAGACGACGCGTTGTGAGCTACTAGTCGTTTCCCCCATACTTCCCTGCTTGATTTCTTCCTCTAGCCTCATCGCCCGTGAAACCGAGGCCGCCGTCCGCCATGGCTGGCGAGCCCGCGCTCTAGAGCCTCTCCTGCTCGCTCTAGGGGCACTGACACGCTCCTAGCGCCTCTAGGAGGCTGCCTAGCCACTCCGTTTGCTCGCTCGAGCGCTGGAGCCGCAACCCCGCACTCACCCGAACTCCGGCGCCGCCGCGAGCTCACTTCTGGCGAGCTCCGTTCACCCCGCGGCCTCCCACCTGCTTCGTTGGATGCGCGCGAGCGAGGGCCTCCTTCCTGTGCCCTTCTCTCGCCCAGCCGCCTCCTGTAGCGCTGCCCGTGTGGACTCCGCTGCGTGGGAAGGTCGCCGGCGGCTTAACTCCGGCCATGTCGACGTGGCGCTGTCATTAGTGGCTAATGACGCCACTAACTAACCCCCATGCTCACTGACACACGGGACCCACACCCTTAATTAACCTGGATTAGTTTCTGTTTAGGATTAGTTTAAGTCCAGTGGGCCCAGGCTGTCAGGTTTGACCTGCCCTGTCAGCATTGACCTGGCCCCACTGGTCAGCCTCTGTTCCTGCCTTGTCACACTGACCAACGGGCCCCACACATCAGATTTGACCTGGACCAAGCCGTTGACCTGCTGACATCACTGCGAGGTCATGCTGACGCAATATTTCCTTTCTAGAATTTAAATGAATCTTAAATGATTTATTATTTTTAGAAAATGCCCAAAACTTCTAAAAATCATAGAAATTCAACCGTAACTCCAAATGAAATAAATTATATATGAAAAATTATTAGAAAAATTCAAGGAATCCATCTGTACCATTTTCATGCATGTTAGAACAACTTAAGGCCACTGTTTAGGACAAATCAAATGAGTGGTATTTAAATAACCACATGTGGAGTTTGAATTTGAACTTTGGGTTCAAACCAACTTCATTTAATTGTGTTGCTAGTTGCATTAGCTCAATCAACAACATATTGCCATGTCATTATCATGCATCATGTTGTGCATTGCATTGATTGTGTTCCTTCTCTGTTGCTGGTGGTTGTCCCCTCTCGATAGACGTTGTACCGACGCTGTGATCATTGAAACTGATGAAGACCCAATGATATCTTCAGAAGTGCTAGGCAAGCAAAACCCCCTTGTTCATCCCGATACAATCCCACTCTCTCGCTCCTGCTCTCTTTTACTGCATTAGGACAACAACGTTTCAACTGTTACATGCTGCGGTAGCTGAACCCCTTTCCTCTGCATGACCTGTCATTGCCACAGTAAATAGATGAAACCCACTAGCATGAGTAGGAGTTGTTTGAGCCCTGATGTGCCTACTCATTCATGTTTGTTTGTCATGCCTGCTACTACTTAGACTTGAGTCAGGTCTGATTCATCGGGGATGAATTGGAATGTGGTGAACATGTCCTACCGTTGAGAGCTAAGTGTGTGAACACAATTTGGTAAAGGTAGCGGTGAGAGGCCATGTAGGAGTACATGGTGGGTTGTCTCATTGCAGCCGTTCTTAGGAACTGAGTTCTGTGTTTGTGATCCATGAATAGTTACTACCACACATTGGGTTCCGGTAACTCGACCCCTCTTGACTTATTAATCCACTCGATCTCTGTCTAGGAGTTGCAACTAGTTTCTGGTGTTTGTAGGTAGTGTTAGTAGTCTACCAAGTGGCACCCAGTACAGGTGGGCTTGGGACAGACTAGGAACAGTGGCCCGGTGTACCAAGTGGCACCCGGATGGTGGGCTTGGGAACCCTGTACACATCGTTTGGGGCTGTGAGCGACACCCCGGCCGGATCTCCTTGCGGATGGAACCCGAATAGGCGATAAACCTGGACGAGAGACTTGTGTGATTAGTCAGGTCGTGGCCGACTCCCTCGCCCGGCTTCCGCTTGAAGGTTGCCGAGGTACATGACGTGTACAGGGCGATAAGTGGCGAGATCGTGTGTGAAGAGGTACACCCCTGCAGGGTTATCATTATCTATTCGAATAGTCAAATTCCTCGGATATGGAAACTTGGACCCCTTGCATAGTTCATAGACAAGTGAAAGTGGATACTCTAAAACTCGCAAGATAAGCGTGAGTACTATGGATGGCGTTCTCGCAGGGAGACGGGAGCGGACCCATTGTGGAGTATTGATATGGAGAATTTGTGGACTCGTGTGCGCCACCTCAAAAGAGTTACTTGCTGTCGTAGTTCAGGTTAGCCACTGAGTCAAAGCTGGCTTGCTGTAGTTAAACTCCACCACCCCCTTTGTTGATACTGATGCATATGTAGTTAGTTCTGATGTAAGTCTTGCTGGGTACATTTGTACTCACGTTTGCTTATCTTATGTTTTGCAGAGAGACGTCAATCTCGCTAGTAGTTCCACGTGGACTTCGACGTTTAGCTTGTTACCTCAGCTACGATCTTGTACCTTGGGAGGGTCTTGTAGATAGTCGGGCTTCTCAGCCTTTTGATTTGTAGATGTCTGTACTCAGACATGTTAAGCTTCCGCATGTGCTTTGACTTGTATGATCTGAATGTTGGGTCATGAGACCCATGTTTGTAATATCTCGCTCTTCGGAGCCTAATGAATAAATACTTTGAGTCGTAGAGTCTTGTTGTGATGCCATGTTGTATTGCACATATTGATCATATTGTCTGTATGATTGAAATGCTTGGTATGTGTGGGATCCGACAACCTAGTTGTTTATCCTTGGTAGCCTCTCTTATGGGGAAATGTAGTCTTGTGCTTCCATGAGCCATAGTAGTCCGCTACAACCCGGTTCACCGGAGTCCTGCTAGCCCAGCACTACTGCTCCGGAACACTTGACTGGCCGGCATGTGATTCACTTTGTTCCTGTGTCTGTCCCTTCGGGGAAATGTCATGCGGTGACATCCGGAGTCCTGCCTAGCCTGCTACAGCCCGGGTTCCCGGAGTCCTGCTTGCCCAGTGCTACAGCCCGGATTCGCACGCTGCTAACCGACATGCTCGATGTTGATTCATGTATGCCTGTTCCCGTAAGTTAGTGCCACTTTGGGTTCACGACTAGTCATGTCGGCCCGGGTTCTCTGTGATATGGATGCTAGCGACACTACCATATACATGAGCCAAAAGGCGCAAACAGTCCCGGGCCATGGTAAGGCGACACCCGTGGAAATACCGTGCGTGAGGCCGCAAAGTGATATGAGGTGTTACAGGCTAGATCGATGTGACTTAGAATCGGGGTCCTGACACAGTACCTACCAATGTTACTGAATTAAGAGGATTTCTGGGGTTAACAGGATACTACAGGAAATTTGTGAGAAACTATGGATTGCTGGCTAAACCCTTGACTGTTCTATTTAAAAAACAAGCTTTTCAATGGTGTGACACAGCCGAGGAAGCTTTTCAACACTTGAAGCAAGCTATGGCCACTACTCCTGTGCTAGCTCTACCTAACTTTGAGAAAACTTTCACCGTGGAAACAGATGCCTGTAACACTGGAGTAGGAGTTGTGCTTTCTTAGGAAGGGTATCCAATTGCTTATTATAGCAAGGCACTTGGAGTTACCAGTCAAAAGTTGTGCATATATGAAAAGGAGTTCCTAGCAATCATGATGGCAGTAGACAGATGGAGATCTTACTTGGCCAGAGCACCTTTTGTTGTTAAAACTGATCATCAAATCTTGTGTCACCTAGGCGATCAACTTCTAACTTCAGATCTGCAAAGGAAAGCAATGACAAAACTGGTGGGATTACAATTCTCCATCCAGTACAAGAAAGGAGTGGAGAATACTGTAGCAGATGCACCGTCAAGGGTGGCTCATTTATTTCCTGTACATGCTATATCCACCAGCAAACCTGTTTGGATACAAGAAGTTTTAAACTCATACTCTGTGGATTCTGCTGCACAGGTGATGTTGCAGGAATTGGCAGTGGACAGCAAGGCCTGTCCTGGATTTCAGTTACAGGATTTCAGTTACAAAATTTGGATTGGTGCCAACACAGGCTTGCAGATAAAACTCATTCAAGCTTTTCATTCCACACCTGTGGGGGGCTACTCTAGCATTTTGCCTACTTACCACAGAGTTAAGCAGCTGTTTAGTTGGACTGGCATGAAGACATATGTGAAATTTTTTGTGAAACAGTGCAACACATGTCAACAAGTAAAGTATGAACTGTGCAAAACACCTAGCCTGTTACAACATTTATCCGCGCACACGATCACGCACTGATGTGATCGACACGGCCGCGAGCCGGGGCGTGCAGGGCGTGGCGTCATGGAGGAGCTCGGCGTGCGTCGCCGAGGAGCTCGACTTGGCCGGTGGAGAAGAAGCTCGGCGTGCGATCGTCGAGGAAGAGCATGGAGGCAGCGTCAAGCGTCGAGGAGGCCGTAGGAGCGGCCATGGCGCGACGTCGACGACGAGCCTGAAGATCATGGCTTGGGGCGCGAATGTTAGCAGCAAGCCATGCCCATGGTGTGACGCGTCAGGTGCATGGTCGCATGTGTAGTGTGTCTGGCCATAGTCCAGGCATGGTCCGACGTGTGTGTTTTGGCTGGGTGGTTAGCTACAAGGATGGCCGTGCATGTAGTTGGCTAGCGGGTTGTTAGTGCGTGCATGGGTTAGCTGGTCAGTGGCCGGCGTGTGTGCGTGCGTGCGTTGGTCAGTTGGCGATGGAGCCGGAGGGTGACCGCGTCCAGGACTGTTTGGTGACCGTGTCGTCTGCGTACAGGCGCGACGGAAGCGCGAGCCAGGTACGGCGTGTGGTGCGGGGCGTGGGCGAGTGCGTGCGTACAAGCACGCGTATAAAGCCCAGGTGGCCTCTGTGTATTGCTGGTCAGTGTGCTGAGTTCGTGCTCAGGAAATACAAGCGGCCGTTCGTGCGGCCGGCGGTGTACGTGCACCGGGCAAAATCCTGTGTTCTCCTCGCCCATCCTTCTTCTTTCTTCTACGTCTGTGCCAGAGAGAAAGAGAGCTCAGGTGAGGAGGAGGGCGGCAACAACACTTTCAGCACATGCCACCATCCCCCGAACGTGCTTCGGGTTGGCGCTGATCAGCCATGGCACAACGAGGCAGAGCTTTATAATATCGAAAGCGCCTAGCCCACACTCCTGCAGTAACACAACATTGGGCTAGACCACCCTCTCTAGATCAGACAAGAGAAGGCACCTATTGTTCTTGAGCGCTGAAGAAAGTTTTCGAAGGAGCTAAGGAGGTGCAGGTGGTACTGCAGTCTGGAGAAGACAGATCTGCAGCGGAAGTTGTGGGGTACGACCGAGAGGACGCGCCTGATCTGAGAACACGATAGACCAAGGTCGGTGAGCAAGGTGACGTTGGGGGATAGGGTTCTCTCAACACCGGCGTAGAGGAACTTTGGGTCACTGGTGACGAGTCCGGCGACGTTGGCGCGGGAGAGGCCGAGGCCGGCGAGGACGGCGTCGGTATTGGCGGGTTACTTGAGGTGGGAGAGCTTCGTGGAGGCCTTGAGGGCATGCGCTCTGGTGGTGTCCACAAGGTAGTCTTGGACGGCGAAACGGGGTCTTGGGGAGACGACGTGCACGACCGCGAAAAGGAGGTGGTGGAGAGAAGGGAAGGGATGGATAGCAGGAGAAGAGAGGAGGTTAGGAGGCGAAGAGAAGGTGAGGGCGCGGCTTAGGAGGCGAAGCATGGCACCGATGGCGAGAGAAAGTGGGAGAGATCGTTGCCAGCAAGAGAAAGGGGTCTGGCCTTGTTCGTGTAGAGCAGCCCGCGGCATCTTGAAGCCCAGGAAGGAGCCTATGTTGGGCCTTTTCCTGGAAAATGGGCCTGGGTTGGGGTTCATTCCTTGTTAGAATGTTCGATATGTTTCTTCGTTGTCCCTTTTTGACGAGAGAACACGACTATTTTAAGAGTTTGATTTGAGGCCACTTCAGATATACTCATACCATTTCTCCGATAAGTATTGTCGGATGGAGGGAGTATCAAGCAACAAAAATTACTACCATCAGTAGCGTTCTTTCAAATTATTGGCCAATTGTTCTGTCTCCTTATTTTAGTGCCCTGTCGAAACTGTACTGCCCGCCTTTGTCCTGGTAGTAGTTTTTTTTTTTGGATTTTGGGGTTTTCTTCCGACATCATTTAACTAATTGTAATCTCATTTATTTACAGGAGGTTTTTCATCGTACCCGTACTTTTTGATGAGTATATTCTTGTTGATGCATACATGATTTCAATGTCAGTTGTACTTATTGGTCTCGTTTCAATTCACACAGTGTGACAACGTGGTTTAAAATTGATTTTAACTAATAATTTAGATTCTCACTATTAAGAGAAATGTTCAATATATTATATCCAGTGAAGTGAAAAGTTGAAAAAACAGAAACTAATAGCTTTACTCCACCTTAGATACCTTGTCAATTATGTGTTCAAAATTAATCTACTTTGAATATTAAGCATGGCTGGATCAGAGTGTTTTTGTGGTAATCCACTTTGTGGGTGTTCAAGATACGAGTATCTACAACAAGAGTAGAGTATAGATAAGAGGATATGAGGTTATGCTGACATGGCATTTCTTTATGAGGAATCACCATCATCTCTTTCATTTCATGTTTTCATAAGCAGGAAAGTCTGGTCGAAGCGTCAGTTTGATGAACTATTCCATAGTACTAGCATATCTTGATCAGAACCCACAAAGTTGACACTAACATTGACAAACTGCAGCTGAGAAAACTGCATTGCTTCTTTATTATAGGTTTAACTTTTTTTCCTGCCATATTTAGTTTGTAAAGCACATGACCATTTTGTAATTATGTCAACTCTGCATAATGTTATTCGAGTTCTGAATTACTTTTCTTTGATCTTATAGTGTATTATATGCCTCGAGCCCATGCATATAGATTCAAGCAGCTTGAAAAAATGTGACCTAATTCCCGGATGCCAACGTATGTCCATTCAAAATACCATGACATATTTGGATCAGTCCACCGGGGCAAACACCCAAACTTTAGTTCCTCTCTAGTGAACCGAAGTTCAAATTTTGGGACCTAGAAAAGCAACTCCAGCCATTCTCTAGTCATTTGATCATTGGAAATCCCAAGGCAATAGTTTAATTTGCAACTTGCAGGTGGTCGCAAGAAGGCAGTAGCTGCACAAAAGGCTCAAAACTTCTACAGTCAAATTTGAGATGTGGGAGGACGGGGCATCGGCCCGTTGGCTGTCAGCTGGGGTAGCTGCTGGTCCACCCAGGTTCAAGCCTCGGCTCTAACACACAGCGCTTGTGGAGTTTCTCCTATAAATAGAAGCCAATGAGGGGCCTTATTTTTTTCTCTAAATTTGAGACCTGGGAGATGATCTCTAGACATGATCCTTTCGTTGATGAGAGTATGCCCAAGGCGTACTGATGTATGTTGCTACAATATCGAGGGATACGCATAAACCTCATCCTAACATGCACTAAAAGAGAGACTAGTTAAATTGTTATGACGTGATAAAATCTCAAGAAATCGCGGATAAGAATATATTTCATGACAAGTAATGTTGTGCAGGATGACGTGAGGTTCACATACTTCTGGATCAAGAAGCAGATTTAGCATGAGAAGACTCAAGGGTGGATGTTGCGGGTAGATGGGTTCCCTTTGTGCCCCTTTGAGGGCAAGAAGTATATTGAAGATCACTCACCTATAGTTGATGAGTGAAAGTCATTTCAACGCTGCCAATAGACATAGAAATAGCAAAATATGTGCTTGTACCCCATGTGATTTAGCAGATTTTGTACTTAATACATCACCACCGCATGCCCTAATCTTTGATCTAATAACGAATAAAAATCACATGCGATGTTTTCTTCAAATTTTGTGAAGCCTACTGTTATTTTCTTCAAATATTGGAAGAATCATTTCATTCCGGGCATTGTTTGTAAACCTTGGGTTTAGACTTGGGAGAGCACTATTACTATTCTCTGCACTTTTCTAACATCATTTGCAGCTAGGTCTTGGCGCTTGCATAGTACTTGGGAAGCCATCAGTTTTACTGTTCATGAGAGGTTACGGTTAATGTTACATTGATCAAACGTTGATATATTACCATGTTAGTGATACAAATGCTTCTATAAACTGTAAAACGGTATCTTTGCCTCCAACAGTCCAACGTGTTAACATGCTTTGTTGCCGAGGGGACGAGAAAACATAGTTGTGCTCCGAGATCAACACAAATTAGAATGGCCATCTAATTCCTAAATACTAAACAGCATATGTTGTGAGCAGCATATTGTCTATGTATACATGAATAATTCTAGATAACCTCTCTCTTATGATTAGCTCATAGTTTGAGGGGTACAACTTCTATAGAAGCACCATCTCTGGTGAGGTAATGGTGGGGGGTGTCTCGGTCTCCTGATCTTTGATGATGTATGAGTCCCATTGTTTTTGACGCTGTACTCTCTTTATTCTTCTTAGGGCTCCCTTGATTCAAAGGATATTTTCATAAGAATTTTGGAGGATTAGAATCCTTTTGGTTTTGTTGGTTGCTTGATTCATGGATTTAACCCTATAGGATTTTTTCCCTAAGAATTCCTTTGAACTACATTCATTCCATGGGGGCGCCAACAAGGCCATGTAGGCGACGTACAACTTTGTGTTGCAGGACGGATCTGCAGATTGCATTGCAAGGGGGCTTCTCCTACCACTAGTCAACAAAGATCGCCTCTCCATTGCCACGAGGAAGTTGACTGATGCTACAGGCCGACACTGCAGAACACACGGATGTTGAACGATGGTGATGATGCAACGATGACAACCCAACGATAAATGAATTGCAACATGGTTTATGTTGCAATGGGTGAGGCAACATGGGCCATGTTGCAATGGGTGATAAAACACTCATGTCACACAAGCAGAGGGTGTCCGCAACATGGTTCATTTTGCAATGGGTGAACACAACACAAACATGTTGCAATGGGTGACAAAAGGCCCATGTCACACAAGAGAAGGTTACCGCAAAAGCATGTTGCAGTGGTGACCGCAACATGGTCCATGTTGCAATGAGCCAAAGGTCGACGTAAAATAAAATATATCAGCGGGAAGAGCAATAGGGCTCGTGTTGCAAAGTGTCGAGCACAACACGAGCCTTGTTGCAAAGGTTGTCGCACATTGACAGTTCACGAGAAAGAAATCAGACGACTGTTCTGCGATCCGTCCAAAGGTTTCTTAGGCGATCGATCTTGTCAGATGATTAACATGTAGGGCTATCCTAAGAAGAAATGAAGAGTCAAACAAATGCTTTGGTAAACACCTCCAAAACCAGTTCTCGAAGGTAACGACCGTCGTGCGATCCATCGAATGGTTGCTTAGGTGGTCAATCTTATCAGATGAACGATATGTAGGGCGTTCCTAAGGAGAAACAAAGAGTCAAAGAAATGGGAAGGTGCCTAATCCAGGATGCACGGGTTGTTCAATGGGAAGGCCCAAGCGTGCCTTGACGCGTCCTTCACGTCAGACTAATAGGAGGGTCTAGGCGAAAAGCAACGCTTCCGCCGGCCGCCTCCTTCGGTTTGGTGATGACATATTGATGGAGCCAGGACGGCTTGCCGCCCAAAGGCGTAAATCTGTCTATTTAAGCCGGACGACAAGGTAACCCCATTCCCATCCCACTCCCCTCCACCGTCTGCCTCCGCCAGTCAATATAAATGCTATTGTACTTTCTTTGATCCATATTAATTGTAGCTGACTTAGTACAACTTTGTACGGAGGTGATCAAAGGGAGTAGTGTTTTTTTTGGAAACAAAACGAAATTTTATTCATTAGAGATAACCATTACATCGTCTGTGAGTATCATTACAATTTCACTTAGAGGCTCCTCAAACCAGTCTGAAGTCAAAGAAAATCTAGCTAATCTAGCTAGTTCATGAGCTACTTTATTTGCCTCTATATTACAATATTCAAATCTAGTCATGACAAAATCACAGGCATAGTGAAAGCAGTCCTCGAAAATTGCCGTCGCCGATCAGAGGGAGTAGTGTTTATATGGATTGGAGGGAGTAGTGTTCTTTTTTCACGTAAAGAGGTGATCAGTTACTGGGCTTGAAACCACCACTAGCTTAGTTCTGGGCCCTCCACATCTTCCCTGTCACTTTACACGGCCTGCTCTCCATTTCACCACAGATTGCATCCAGTCCATTACATCCCGCATCGCATCGCGTCATTGAGAGTGAGTAGGGCGAGATGAGCAGCAGCCGCCGCCACCTCTCCTCGTTGGCGGCGCCGCTGGACGACGAAAACCTACTCCCCGAGATCCTCCTCCGCCTCCCGCCGCAGCCGTCCTCCCTCCCCCGCGCCTCCATCCAACAGTTTCTTAGGCGATCGATCTTGTCAGATGACTGACGTGTAGGGCTGTCCTAAGAAGAAATGAAGAGTCAAATAAATGCTTTGGAAAACACCTCCAAAACCCGTTCTCGAAGGTAACGACCGCATGATCCATCCAATGGTTGCTTAGGTGGTCAATCTTGTCAGATGAACGATACATAGGGCTTTCCTAAGGAGAAACGAAGAGTCAAAGAAATGCCTTGCCCTTAGCGAAACACCTGCAAAACTAGTTCTCAATATAAATGTTACTCCCTTCGATTCATATTGATTGTGGCTGACTTAGTACAACTTTGTACAGAGGTGATCAGAGGGAGTAGTGTTTATATGGATTGGAGGGGCTAGTGTTTATTTATTTATTTTGACCTCAAAAAGACCTCTTTATTCAATAGATAATAATGTTACATCATTCACCATGAGAGGTACAATAGAGGGCGGAGGATCGTCCATCCAGACCCTACTGGTCTGGAATTTAGCTAACTGGGCCAGTTCATGAGCTACAAAATTTGTTTCCCTATTCGCATGCTCATCCTTAACCCTAACAAAGTCTGACTCCATAGAAAAACAATCATGATAAATCGCCGCAGCAATACCTGTAGGGGGCCTCTCGTTCTTCATAATTTCTATTAATTCACTATTACCAGAACTCACAACGACTCTATTACAACCCATGGATTCAGCTAAGAACAGGCCGTGTTTGAGCGCCAAAGCTTCAGCCGACAAAACATCTTGAACCATATCCAAACGTGCATTACACGCGGCAATGAACTTCCCCTTTTTATCACGAATGACTGCACCCGTAGTTCCCCTCAGAATGTCTGGGTCAAAGGAAGCATCAACATTTATCTTGACACAATCACCTGTTGGAGGAGCCCATCTCTCCTTTCTCACCCTTGCATTAGGAACGGTAGCAGACCTGAAGTTTGAAGATAACACCTTGATTGCTATCGCAGATCTTTCTGGGGACTGCACCTGAATATTACGACTAATTTGCCTTCTTTCCCACCATAAATACCAACATGCCACTGCAACAAGCTCTGCCAATGGGGCTTGTCCCAAAATCATAGACTGACCAGGGCTTGGGTACAACAATTCCTCTAGAATATGCTGTCCAGGGCGATGAGCAAGACAAAATTTCTCAATTAAGTCATCAATACCGGTGCTTGCCATACGTGCTTTGCTCGGCTACACTTGAACAGGAGATGCTTAATATCTTCCGCTCCAATCTCACATACTGGGCATTGCCCGCTCACTTTAATATGACGATTCGCCAGAGGAACCCGACAAGGAATAGTATTATGCATAACTCTCCAAAGAAAGATTTTTACCTTCGCAGGCACTTTGAGACCCCAGATTTTATCCCAAATTGGATGTGGTTTGATACCAAAAGCTTGATATCCTCAGTTTAACCTTTGGCCATATTGGCCCTCCCATTCTGCATAATAAGCTGAGCGCACAGAAAAGGTGTTTGTACGAGTCAGGTTCCAAGCAACAAAATCTTGCATGCCAGAAGATGATAAAGGTATAGCAAAAATCCTTTGAACATCCACTTGCCAAAAGGTCTGCCTCACTAAATCCACATCCGAGTGATTTGTGATAGGATCAATAAGGTCGCTCACCCTACTAAAGATGTTCTGACCCCTTCTAGTTATAACTTTGCGTGATGCACTATTTGGGATCCATTCGTCTTTCCAGATATCAATATTAGTTCCATCTCCTACACGCCATATATGACCACGTTTTAATGTACTAATCGCAGCCAAATACTCTGCCATGTAAAAGAGCTCCCTTTCTTCAACTCCACGTTCAACAAATCTCCTGATGGAAAGTACCTTGCACGCAACACGGTAGCACAGAGAGAATCAGGGTTCTCAATTAGTCGCCATGCTTGCTTAGCTAACAAGGCAAGGTTAAAACAGTGGATATTCCTAAAACCCATTCCACCAAATTTCTTTGGGATACACATTTTCCACCAAGCAAGCCAATGCATCCGTCTTTGATCCGCATCATCGCCCCACCAATATTGCGACATACCGTCTGTGATCCCTTTGCAGATTTGTTTTGGGATTTTAAAAACAGACATCGCATATGATGGTATCGCCTGCGCAATCGCTTTCAGAAGCACCTCTTTTCCACCCGTGGACAGATTTTTCTCTTTCCATCCAAGCAATCTCTTTAGCACTCTATCAATCAGGAACTGGAAATTATCACTTCTATCTGCCCCAACAATGGCTGGCAATCCGAGATATTTATCCGTCAGAGCTTCTGTCATTATATTCAGAATTGTACACAGTTCCTCTCTAACCTCAGGCTCGGTACTCGGACTAAAGAAAATGCTTGACTTGTCTTCGCTCACTAACTGCCCAGACGCCTTACAATAATCCGATAGAATCCATCTCAAGCAATTAGCGTTGCCTGACGTAGCATGCATTAAGATCAGGGAGTCATCAGCAAATAGAAGATTAGATATTGTTGGCGCATCTCGACAAACTTGTACTCCTTTAAGTTTGCCACTCCACTCCGCATGCGACAACAGGGAGGTAAGACCCTCAGTGCACAACAAGAAAAGGTACGGGGATAAGGGGTCTCCCTGACGCAAGCCCCTAGTAGGAGTGAATTGCTCACTTTCCTCAGAATTAAATCTGACCCGGTATCTCACAGTCCGAACACAAACCATAATCATCCGAACCCAATTTCTATGGAACCCCAATTTGATCATGATCTTTTCTAGAAAGTCCTACTCAAGACGGTCATATGCCTTGTGCATATCCAGTTTCACCGCACACAATCCAGTCTTACCCTGTCTCCTTTTCTTCATAGTATGAAAACTTTCAAAAGCGACCAAGAAATTATCCGCGATCAGCCGTCCAGGGACGAAAGCACTTTGAGTGGATGAAATAATTTCTGGCAGAAAAATCTTCAATCTTGCAGCAAGCATTTTGGAGATGACTTTGTACACGACATTGCAGAGACTAATTAGGCGGAATTGAGTTACCTTCTCAGGTGCTTTAGTTTTTGGAATCATAATAATAATCGTATCATTCCAACCCTCGGGGATTGTGTACGTATTCACTCCTCTAAGTGTTGGAAATATGCCCTAGAGGCAATAATAAATTAGTTATTATTATATTTCCTTGTTCATGATAATCGTTTATTATCCATGCTAGAATTGTATTGATAGGAAACTCAGATACATGTGTGGATACATAGACAACACCATGTCCCTAGTAAGCCTCTAGTTGACTAGCTCGTTGATCAATAGATGGTTATGATTTCCTGACCATGGACATTGGATGTCATTGATAACGGGATCACATCATTAGGAGAATGATGTGATGGACAAAGACCCAATCCTAAGCCTAGCACAATATCATGTAGTTCGTATGCTAAAGCTTTTCTAATGTCAAGTATCATTTCCTTAGACCATGAGATTGTGCAACTCCCGGATACCGTAGGAGTGCTTTGGGTGTGCCAAACGTCACAACGTAACTGGGTGGCTATAAAGGTACACTACAGGTATCTCCGAAAGTGTCTGTTGGGTTGACACGAATCGAGACTGGGATTTATCACTCCGTGTAAACGGAGAGGTATCTCTGGGCCCACTCGATAGGACATCATCATAATGTGCACAATGTGATCAAGGAGTTGATCACGGGATGATGTGTTATGAAACGAGTAAAGAGACTTGCCGGTAACGAGATTGAACAAGGTATCGGGATACCGACGATCAAATCTCGGGCAAGTATCGTACCGCTAGACAAAGGGAATTGTATACGGGATTGATTAAGTCCTTGACATCGTGGTTCATCCGATGAGATCATCGTGGAACATGTGGGAGCCAACATGGGTATCCAGATCCCGCTGTTGGTTATTGACCGGAGAGTCATCTCGGTCATGTCTGCATGTCTCCCGAACCCGTAGGGTCTACACACTTAAGGTTCGGTGACGCTAGGGTTATAGAGATATTAGTATGCGGTAACCTGAAAGTTGTTCGGAGTCCCGGATGAGATCCCGGATGTCACGAGGAGTTCCGGAATGGTTCGGAGGTAAAGAATTATATATAGGAAGTGCTATTTCGGCTATCGGGACAAGTTTCGGGGTCACCGGTATTGTACCGGGACCACCGGAAGGGTCCCGGGGGTCCACCTGGTGGGGCCACCTGCCCCGGGGGTCACATGGGCTGTAGGGGGTGCGCCTTGGCCTATATGGGCCAAGGGCACCAGCCCCAAGAGGCCCATGCGCCAAGAGAAGAGGGAAAGGAAGAGTCCTAAAGGGGGAAGGGACCTCCGAGGTGCCTTGGGGAGGAGGGACTCCTCCCTTGGCCGCACCCTTCCTTGGAGGGAGGGCCAAAGGCTGCGCCCCCCTCTCCCTTGGCCCTATATATAGTGGGGGGAAGGGAGGGCAGCATAACCTAAGCCCTGGCGCCTCCCTCTCCCTCCCATGACACATCTCCCTCCTCCCTCAGCGCTTGGCGAAGCCCTGTTGGAATCCCGCTACTTCCACCACGCCGTCGTGCTGCTGGATCTCCATCAACCTCTCCTCCCCCTTGCTGGATCAAGAAGGAGGAGACGTCGCTGCTCCGTACGTGTGTTGAACGCGGAGGTGACGTCCGTTCGGCGCTAGGATCATCGGTGATTTGGATCACGACGAGTACGACTCCATCAACCCCGTTCTCTTGAACGCTTCCGCGCGCAATCTACAAGGGTATGTAGATCCACTCATCCCTCGTTGCTAGATGACTCCATAGATAGATCTTGGTGACACGTAGGAAAATTTTGAATTTATGCTACGTTCCCCAACAGTAAGAACTTCATCAATCAGATCACCCCCCAAAAGATGCCAAAACCGCTTATAAAAAACTGCGTGCAGTCCGTTAGGGCCTGGCGCCTTAAAATCACCAATACTGAAGAGAGCCTTTTTTACTTTCTCATGCGTAAACGGTGCAAGTAAACTTATCGCTCTAGACACCTTATGGGGCACCTTGTCTAGAACACTTGCCTGCCTCTCGGAAGGTTCATAAGTGAAAAGCTGAGCAAAATAGGACATGATATGACCCTGGAGTTCATTACCCTCCTTCCAGACCCCAGTATCATCCAAGAGCCTTTTAATCAGATTTCTTTTTTTACGTGCAGTGGCAGCATTTTGAAAGAAGGAAGTGTTCCAGTCACCATGCATCAGCCAATTAGCACGCCCTCTTTGAAGCCAATGGATCTCCTCCTGTTCCAATAAGTTGTCAATAAGCAGTTGTAATTCCTTTTGTCTCGCCCAAGAAGCCGGTGATAAGGCACCATATCTTATTTTTTCTAGTTCTTTACTCAAGTTCTTAATACGATTTTTCGGACTCTTCAGAACAGATTTATCCCAACTATGGAGATCATTGTGTACCGCTTTGGTTCTTGAAGCCAAGCTTGGACCCAAGCCTCTCAGGTTTGCCTTCGCCCACGCAGTAGCAACCACTTCGTTTACAGTATCTTCAAATAACCACCTAGCTTCAAGTTTTTTTCCCCGGAACGACGTCCAATCTGGCCTGTCTTATAATATTCTGTGTCAACCAAAATAGGCCTATGGTCAGACCTGTAGTGCTTCTCATGGATGACTGCAGCATTGGGATAATCTAAAGTCCATTGACTATTACACACAGCACGATCCAGTCGTTCACGAACATCAGCGCGTCTCCAGGTGTATTTATCCCCAATATAGTCCATATCCTGAAGCTCACAGTCATCTAAACAGTCTCTAAACGCCTTAAGCATATGCACTGGGCGGGGGTTTCCTCCCTCTTTTTCTGAATTTAGCTTAATCTCATTGAAATCACCTAGTACTATCCAGGGCATCTGATGCTGCCGGTGAAGGTCTCTTAAACAAGACCAAGACAAGTGGCGGTCCTCCCAAGCTGGCTCACCATAGAAACCAGTTAGCCTCCACTTCACATTATCACTAGACACAAAAACCACATCTATACAGTTGGGCGACACATATTCAAACTCAACTTTATTATCATCATTCCAGAACATTACAAGACCCCTGGAACGACCATCACTACTTTCATGAACTAATAAAAATTGAAAACCTAATTTACAGCGGAGACTCTCCGCTTTATTCTTATCGAGATGTGCCTCAGCCAAGAACAAGATATCTGGCCTAACCTGCTCTTGGAGATCCAAGAGCGACCGAACTGCCGCCTGAGAGTTCATCCCATGGCAATTCCAACCGACGATTTTCATTGTTCCCGGACAGGCTCCAGCGCAGAGCCCGCCGATCCTGGATCCAACAAGGTGCCCTCAGCAGAAATAATCCTGCTTTGTCCTTCCCCAGCGCCTTTCTCCTCCCCAACAGATTCACGTCTTTTCTCTATGTACTCCTCTTCCCCATCCTCCACCTCTTCTGTAACATGCTTGACCAAACCATCTACACCTATTACAGTTTCAACCCGTTCCATGCACACACGCTTGCAGCAGATACTAATCTCATCATTAGTGTACCCCATACTTTCAGCACTATTGTTTTCAAAAGAGAAAACCAAATCGCTTCCTGTAGGCACCAACCCTTCCCCAACCCTTCTCTTTCTCCCTGAATCGCGTTCGCGTTCCTGCATAGCAGATGCTCCTTTGGGACTGGGCATTTCTCCACTAATGGTCTGATTAGCATGAGCATTTAAAAAAAATTTGTTACTCCAATGCTTCTCACTGCTTCAAACACTTCCCTTTCTTCTCTGTGCATCCTCTTCCAACGGCTCGATGAAGATTCGTAGTGGCGTGACGGCTTGACGGAGATGTACTTGTAGCTTGCTGGAGCTCCAGCAGCCCCAAGCAGAAGGCGAGCCTGGCCCACCTGGCCAGGCCTAGCACCAGAGATTAGTGAGCCGACGTGCTGGGCTGCTGAAAGGCCAACAGCAGTGGCACTTCCCGGGGCTGCTATAGCCACGGGAGTGACAATATCAGCCGCCCTCACCAGATTAGCTCTACCCACATGAGTGGCCTCTCCTGCCGTTGGAATGACAGCATCAGCCATCCCCACAAGCACGCCAGCAGCTTCAGTACGCCCACGGCCCTCCTGGCCAGGCGAGTTGTCCGCAGCCTGTCCCCTCACCGCGGGATTCCTAGCAGAAGGGACGATTGCCCCCGCAACGTACTGTTCAACAGGAGCAGAGTTCATGCCCGACGTCTCCTGGCCAGCCGCAGTGTTAGAGGTCTCTCCCACTGGAGAAACCATAAGCTGCTTGACGGCCGTAGTCACCACATTGATGACCACATCCGGGACCTTGGCTTGGAGCTTCTCAGTCTCTTCTTCTTTCTCCAACTCCCCCGGTGCCAACATTCCTTCAAACTCCAAAGAACGGCGCACCGGACCCAAAGACTGCGCTGAACTATTGAGGCTTCTCTCTTTCCAGATTGGGAGGGCCTTGATGTCGGAGGAGAAGACCGTTGTACGCTGCTCCTTAGGAATGCTGCAAAACTTCTCTGTGGTATGACCCAGCAGTCCACAACAAAAACAGAAGTTTGGGAGTTTTTCATATTTTACGAAGTACTTCAGAACATTTGAAGTTCCAGTTGGGGTGGCAGTGATATATGACTTGATGGGACGATGTACCGGCATGTCAACACGCACGCGGAGGTGCTTATCAACGATCAGCTTGTTCTTATGGGCGATGGCGATGACGGTACCCAGCTTCTATCCCAACTCCCTGCCCATCTCCTCCGACTTGAGTTCGTACGGGAGCCCCTGAATCTGCGCTCACACTCGGATGGAGTCGAGACGGACATCACTTGCATTGCCTGTATCATCGAAAGGCGCGAAGACTCCGTCATTGTGGTAGTGCCACGGCCCAGCCCTAAGCACATGGAGCCTATCACCCTCCTGCACAAAGTGTAGGATGAACCTGCCGTCTCCGCTTACTACCCGCTGGACCGTCACCTCGCCACGGGTCCACCATGGTCCCCTGAGATCACGGACGATGGCGTCGGGGTCAGCAGGGTACGGCGAGAGGAGTCGTCCGACGAGCAGCCTCCCTGCAGTGGAGCGCCGGGCTACCGCGAAGTCGATGATGACTGGGGCATCTTCCTCATCCGGGGACGCGAAAGCAACCGCCTTACCGGCTCGCTGCAGAGGCGAGTAGCCCCTGGAGCGATGAAGCCGAATGTGGCTTCCGGGGTGGTCAACACAGGACGAGCTCCACCTCCGCGCTTGTAGGGCGTCCTGGAGCCCGAGGCATCCTTCCCTAGGGACGGGGGCACACTCCAGCCCCCCTGATTGACAAGGTCCATGCCCATAGATGCACCTGCCTCCTGACTCTCCAGCACTCCTGCACCATCGGACACCATAGTGGTTGCTGGCGTCGGACGCATGATCGGCGCAGTTTCCCCCTTGGCCCTTCTTCTCGAACAGTCAAACCAGGGGTGTCCTGGATGGCCTCATCATGGCTCGACATGGAATTCTGGATTTTTGTTAGAGGGGAAAACACCCAGACAGACGAAAGGGGCGAAGTCGAACAGAGACGAAGAAAAGGGCTTCTAGTCTGGCCACTCAAATACTCCCCCCGCCCCCCAAATTCCGCCTCATAATCCACACGAATAATTCCCAAATCGGATGTAAAGCAGGCATAATCACCGGTGAGAAACCTCCCATTGAACTTTCGAATTGACTCACCCGTAAGAAATCCTTTCCGTTTTACTCCATTAAGCTCCAGATTTGGTGGGAGAGCATTGGGAGCCAACGGAATCAGCGGCTTCTCCACCGATGGACTCTCCTTAATCTCTTTCTCTGCATCCTTAAAGGACTTGGATCCACCTCCCAAGAACTCCGCCGCCCGCTCCCTCAGTCGCCTCAGACAGGCCTCCGGGTCCTTCGCGCGACGGAGGAGCTCGACCCCGCGCCGCTTGATGGTGCGCCACTCCTGGGGGTTGAGGCCACCGCCTTCCGACCACCGCCCATGGTCAGCCCCACGGGCCACCTTGGCCGGCGTCGTAGCCATCCTTCAGCGCCGGCAGCGCCGGCGTATCGCCCTGGCAATCGCCAGATCCCCTTTTTACGGGCAGACGAGAGACCGGGAAAAACTACCTGGTTGCGACAAGTGACACACATACAACGTCACTTGTCGCTGCAAAACCGGCTTCTTAATTCTCTGGACTGACAAATACCAGGCTAGGAGGGGCTAGTGTTTATATGGACTTGAGGGAGTAGTGTTTTTTCTTTTTTGCACGTAAATAGGTGGTCAGTTTTTCTCTTTTAGAATTGAGGTGATCAGTTACTAGGCTTGAAGCCACCACTAGCCCAGTTCTGGGCCCTCCACATATTCTCTGTCACTTTACACGGCCTGCTCTTCATTTTACCACGGATCGCATCCAGTCCACTACACACATCCCGCATCGCATCCCGTCAATGAGAGTGAGTAGGGCGAGATGACCAGCAGCAGCCGCCGCCACGGCTCCTCGTCGGCGGCGCCGCTGGAGGACGAAAACCTACTCCCCGAGATCCTCCTCCGCCTCCCGCCGCAGCCGTCCTCCCTCCCCCGCGCCTCCCTCGTCTGCAAGCGCTGGCGCCGCCTCGCCTCCGACCCCGGTTTCCTTCGGCGCTGGCGCCGCCTCGCCTCCGACCCCGGTTTCCTCCGCCGCTTCCGCATCCACCACCGCCGCAGCCATCCCCTCCTCGGCTCCTTCGTCGAACAGCTCGACGGCATCTCCTTCCTACCGACTTTGGAGGGCCCCAATCGTGTCCCGCCGGGGCGTTTCTCCTTGCAGTTCAAGCACGGCAAGGGCTTCATGCTACTCGACTGCCGCCATGGCCTTGTACTACTCTCGACTCCGACTGGATGCGGCGCCAGTTCGTCGTGTACTCTTGTGGGACCCCGTCACCGACGACCAGCTCCGCGTCGCCGTTCCCGCGGGGCTCGATCCGAAGAGGACCGAGATCAGCGGGGCGGTGCTTCGTGCCACGGGAGACGTCCAACACTTCCAGGTGGTCTGTGTGGCAACACGCTGCGACGACATACAACATGGAGAAGCAGCGGTGGCCTGCGTTTATTCGTCGGAGACCGATGAATGGGGGTAACCCCGTCTCAGCTCCAATTCCTTCCGGGTCCAGCATCGCGTTATATCGGCTGTTATCTTTCAGAACAATTTCTAGGGAGCCCGCTGTGCTGGTTGGTGACTCCATTTACTGGATTCTTACCACTTGTTCAACAAGCATCGTCGAATTTAATTTTGAGACGCAGAGCCTGGCTGTTACAAGGGTTCCCCATGTGCCTAATGATCACTTCAAGGTTATAAGGGCAGATAGTGGTGGGCTGTGTTTCCTGTACATGTCAGAGTCAGACTTCACCGTGCAATTATGGAAGCCGGAGACCAATTGCGATATTCTTGGTTCATCTAGTCTGGGAAGAACTATTGAACTGGGCAAATAGCTTCCCGTGGATCAAGGGAAGGACAACATATTTATAGTAGGGTTTGCTGAGGAAAATAGTATGGTGCTCCTGAGGACATTGAAAGGCCTCTATGCGGTCCATCTTCAGTCATTGGAGTTGAAAAATCTACCCGAAACCAACGGAAGACCCCACTACTATCCATTTGAAAGTGTCTATATATACGTCAGGTAATAGCATGCCTTTTCAATTCGGGTATGGCAAAAACAAGTTGTTTTTGGAGAATCGGTTGACTGAATGTTGTTCACATCCTTTGGTACTAAGCCAACAGTTCTAATAAGTGTCATATGAATTAATTATTTTCTGCTTCATGATCTCTTCATTATATAGCGATATTGTTCTGTAGTGTTCCTTCAATGTTATTTGTGTTAGAATTAATCTTGACATGTGTTGCATACATGCAGCTGTGCATGTCACGTTAGTATTAGGTCGTCGGGATTTGTTAAGTGGCTGAGTGATTTGGCCAAGGTAGTTAGACAGTTAGCTAGCAATACGTGCATTGTGAGGATAAATGTAGAAGTAGTCAGCATGCATGCATAAGTTGTTAGCCGGTGATGCACTCCTAGAGAGATTCTAGGAGAGAGAAAGGGCCACGCGTGACTTAGTTGGGATGTTGCTGAGTGACGATTCAGTCAAGTAGATTAGCAGCTGCATATGTAGCTAGGTGAGTGCATGGGTTAGTGGGTTTAGTGGCCCATGTGGAGGCTGGGTTAGGGCGTGCGTGAGCCAGCCCGGTGTATATATATGTCTTGATTAGATGAATGAAGTGAGGCCGTGAGGGCTGGGCAAAACAATGTAGTGTATGTGTGTCTCACCGGGAGTAGAAAGCAAAGCTAGTCTCTCTCCACGGTGAGGTGTGTGGGTTTCTGAGTTTTTCCCACCGTGTGCGTTCGTGTGTTCTTGAGAGAAGAACAAAGCAACAAAGAAGAGAGAGTTGAGTTGCGTGAGATAGAGGAAGAAGTAGAGCGGCGCTGCAACGTGAGGAGGCGGCACCAACAATTGGCATCAGAGCCAGGTTGATCCAAGACGGTGACGGTGACGGTGGCGTGGCTGACTCCATGTGAGGTGGAGGATGGTAGCACAAGGTGGAGGTCGTCGGCGGCGCTATGCCGCTGGTGGCCGATTGCGGTGCGATGCCGCAAGATGATGATGGTGTGGTGGTCGGCGTCGCGAGGACGTCATCCATGACAAGATGGTCCATGGTGACCGGCGCTGCGAAGGCGTCGGCTGTGGCGCGGTGGAGTCCGTGAGAGATGGAGGCCGTCAGCGCGAGAAGGAGGATGGTAGCCACGCGGTGCCGCTAGGTGGAGATGGCAGCGCGAAGTTGCTGTTGGAAATATGAGCAAATTACTACGAGATTTAATCCGAATAAATAGGAAATAGATCATGACAGCAATAGCAGAGATTGAACTAATCATGCGAACTAGCATAGTAGATGAACATATCACATCTAGGGCACATACTAGAAACATGAATTCTACCACGATCTCGAACAGGAAGGATAGAATCACATACGGTGCAGCGGGAGCAGCACCGCCGGCGTTGACGTTGTCGCCCATGTCGTCGAGGATGAGGTTGCCGAGGTCGGGGAAGAAGTCGTCATTCGCGAAGTCGTCGCTGCTAGCTGTCGCGCGAGTGCGCTCCCCAAAAACCTGATCGCCCCTCTCCCGTACAGGATCACGAGAGGCGGGGTTCCGGAGGCCTGCTGTCCCTTCTCCCGGTGCACGCCGAAAGGAGGGATGGAGAAGACTTGCTTGGCGGCATAATGATCTGGAACGGTGGTGAGAAACCATACGAAGCGACGGCGGCTAGGGTAGACGTCTGCCTGACTATATAGTGCGGGCCGGGTAGGTCGTCGGAGTAAACCCCACGTCCGAGTCGTCACGATCCAAAAGAATAGGAAATGGTTCAGTAATTAACGCGTCCGTTAATTATTAATTGATGACTCATTAATTTTTCCCGAGCAGCAAAAATATAGACAACGTGCATAGCTCTGTCCTCGGCTCGGCTCAATCCCGCAACCCACGGCGCGTCCTGGCGAGGCGAGCGAGGAGGAGGAGCGCGCGTGTAGGTCTCCTCTTCTCATGCTCATACAAGTGGTAGAAGAGCTCACCTTATAAAGAGGTGCAACTCTCTCTCAACTTCCGGGGTGGGACTAAACTTTAGTCTCACTCACTCCACTCACATGTGTGCATGAATGTGCTCACAATATTCTAATAATATCATAAACATGCAATATGCTCATCATATCATACACATAATAGTCTCATCATATCATCAACCACAAATCATGTCCTCACATGATAATCATGATATAGCTATACAAGTTACGTGACATGTCTCATCATACATAATGTAGTACTTCTTGAGGCGTCGGTTCGTATTCCTCTCTCAAGCTAGCATGAACCAAAACTAACTACTGGTTGTTGGTCGGAAAACGGTGCACCTGGGCCTGACACTCCGGCCACTCGTCATATACTCCTGGTGTAGCACTTCTTCGCCATCGATGATATATGCACCTGCATCGTCACATGAGTTGCTGATATGCAACATATATAGTTGAGCAACAGAAAGAGACAGACCTGGCAAAAATAGAAGCAACATATCATAAGTATAAATAACAAAGTTTATCATACCCAAAATTACCTAACTAGAGTGATCTTCACTAGTTGAGGAGGAATGTTAAATTACATTACAAATAAAGTTTCATCATGCACAACTCAAAGTTTCGTCATAGAGAAAGTATGGACTAAACGGACACATTGTCATATATCGTCAACATGTCGTGCCATCCATCCAAGTCAGGGAGATAGTCCCCGAGAGCAGTGAAAGGCTTCAGGTCGAGACGCTGAGCGGCTACGCATGTTCGGACGTCTTCCCGCGACATTTGCCCTTCTTCATAGAACATCCCTGTTTTTTCGTGGACCTCCTTCATGATGATTTGGGCAAGTTCACGCTGGATGTGATAGAACTCAGCTCAGAGTCGATGATCTGGGATATCTCCTAGGTTCTTTGCCCATTGTAGAATATGGGCATCGCCGGATCTAGGTGACATGCGAAGGTTCTGCTGATACCGTCTGTACTCCAGCATGTGGTGGAGGACATAGAATCCATCACTGAGAGTACCATTCGGTTGCTGGATGCAGCAGAAGTCGGTCTTATGGCCGAAGGCGGGCACATAGTTCCTTGTCTTCTTGAGCGTGATTTGTCCACCCCATAGGCCGTAGCTAAAGATAGCACTATCGAGAACAAACTTGATGTGGGTGTAATCCTTTTTCTTCATGTTCTTCAATGAGTCCAAGTAAAGAGCGTGAGAGAATCAGGGGTAAAGGATGATAAGGATGGTGCGTCCGTCGCTGCGCAAAATAAGTACACCTCAAATTAGCCTCCACGCGTGCAAATGAATGATTGAAATCGAAGGAAGGATATCCGCAGATGACTTACATGGGAAGATAAGACACGAGAAACGTCTCCTTGTCCTTATTGCTGACCATGAAATCGGTGATTTAGTTACTCGCGTATTCATGGTGCTTTTCGCAGACTGGCAAGAAGTGCTCGTGCGGGTCAACGACACTGATATAAGGTATCTGCTCAATCCTGATGAAGTAGTTCATGTCAAAGGCAAAAAGGTGGACAAACATAAAATCCAGCCTTTTCAAGTGAAGCATGTCGAAGATGTAATCGAATCGAAGGAAGAAGTTTTCCGCGGGGAATATGTCGACATACAACCTTTGCTGTGGCACGTTAACCACACAGAGCGGGTATTCTGGATTTTTGCGAGGCGATCAGGCTTTTCTCTCTTTGCAGCACATCGTCATGAAGTCTCCTCAGATCGCCGTATATGGCCTCTACCATTGCCTTAGGTAGGATCGGATCACCGGGATTATGGTATTTCGCCGCACCTATGACAGGTATACGGTCTTGAACCCGAGGCTACGGAGGTGGCTGGCTCGTAGAAGCAGATTTGATGCCTTTCCTCGGTGTCTTCCTATGCTTCTTTGCTACTCGGAGGTCGTCTATAATACGTTCAACCACCGGCAATTCAGGCACCGACTCATCACGCTCAAACCCTGAGTACTCATACTGCTGAGCCATCAATCCTCCGTAGACATAGGCGCTAGTATTGAGATACTGTAGAGTGTCATTGTCATCCTCAGCGATGGCATCGATATCATGCATTTTTTCTTCGACGGCGGCGACGTCATTAGCGACTAATGGAGCCTCTTCCTCACCCCGTCCACTATCACCTGGCACGACAGGCGACGCTATTTGGGTAGGTGGGGTGTTGATGTTCATACCTTGTTGAGGCTGCATGGTCGTGGGTGTGCTCCGGCCGCCTCCAGACGAAGCACACTCTTTGGCCACAACAGGACACAACTCTTGCAATTGCCAAGCAGCCGCGGGGTCTCGTCGACATCTCCCCCTAGCACCAGAGGAGTCAAATTCCCGTGGCCCGGTTTGACACTGGCCACGGAAACCTTGAAGACGTGAGGGGGTCGGCCGGCTGTGGAACAATTGTTACAATCTCATAGTAGGGTTCCTTTTTGTCGATGGTCCGATGTTTCACCCTTACTTTGTAGGCGGACAACGCGGTGCTAAACTTTCCCATCGCGCGTTTGTTTATCTTCTTCATTGTCGGGTATTTGTCTGGATTAGTATATTTGATTTCATCCTGGCCCGGGAACAAGAATACCTGGTGCAGCTAATTAGTTAGGAGGGACTGCTCCATATCTGGTATCTTATTTAGTTTCTCATCGTTGATGGTGGCGGTTGCCCGTAGGATGCAACCTATTTGATTGCCGTAGCGCACGCGCGCTTCCGCAGGCTCTTTTGGCTCAAAATTGCCGGAGTCCACCTCCGTGACCACCATTCTAGTAGTGCTGAGCTGGTTTGGGCGCTGTTGCCTCTTTGGTTTAGGTTCTATACCGGCTCCGCCAGTCTCGGTGCCGGTCTCGGCTCCGGTGTCAGTCTCAGCGCCAGTCTGGGCATTGGTCCTGATGTCGGTCTCAGTCTCGCATGTGACAGGTGGGCCCTGCAACAACCGTTGCTCATCGAGAAGGTTCAAATAGGCGGCTGCCACCGCGTAGACGTTGCAATCACCAGAACCCTGTCCTTCATCGTTGCTATCCATGTTTTCTACAATTAAACCTAGACCTAATAAAATGAATAATGACATAAAAAGGCCAATGTTTTGCAGGAATGTTGATTCATTCCCGTTGCGGCAAATCCCGGGCACTCGATATGTCCTAGTTTCTAGCACAACTTATGCCGAAATTCATGGAAAATTTCGGCATGACCTTTGCTACAAACTGGACAAATAGAGCGCCTGAAATTTGCCGGAACGGAAATGAATTAACATTCCGGCTAAACATAGGCCACTTGGAATCATTCTCTGCAAACAACAAAAGGCCACTTGGGAATAATCAAACCACTTCAATGTTGCATATAACATGAGAAAACACTGTTGAGGAATTTGCATATAGCATGACCACTTCAATGAAAAGATATAATCAACAATAATGGAATATGCAAATGAACATCAATGACATATATCATATAACATCAATCTTGTTTTTTGTTTAGATAGCAACAATTACTTTAACCAAGTTTTTAAAAAGAAAAACAATTCTGTTTTTTGTTTATAGCTAAATGCCATAGCTACTGTTTTTTATTTATAGCTAAATACTATTATTTTTTGTCTAAAGCTAAAAGTCTAGCAAGGTATCATCTTTAAAATAAAACTTGCCTAAATTCTTTTCCTTGAAAAATAGTGGTCTTTTTAAAAACCAGAAACCTCTGCCTAGGACAGAACCGAAATTCTGTTCTAGCTATTCTTCTCAACACACACACACACATTATTTCTTTTCATCCAAATTGTTTTACAGCAAATATTCCAACAATACTTGACCTTATTAGAAATTGCAAAGGAACTCCATTTTCTCTAACCCTTCTGACCTCACCAAAATTTCCATAGTAAAACAATAGTACCTACTCCCAATTTTGTCAAAATTATTCAGGTCATAGTCCAAATAATTCAAATTTCATTTGAATGAAATTTGGACCAGATTCAGGTCCATAGTCCAAATAATTTTTTATATCTAAATGCTACTGTTTTTTGTTTATAGCCTCTATTAATTTAAAGCTAAATGCTACTATTATTTATATACCCTATGTTAATTTAAAGCTAAATCGAATTACTGTTTAGGCATTTTCATACAAATTTGCCCGAGCCAATTTCCTAGAAAATTGCTAATCTTTTTTGCTAAATGCTAAAAAAATGCCTATTGCCCTAAACAAATATAGGGTTCATATGAACACCTAGGGTTCATGTGAACATCACAACAACAACATGTAAATTTCCCTAGGAGAGAGAGAGGAGGGCAGGGGAGAGGAGAGGGAGAGCCTTATGGTCGGCGGCTCGGGTGGGCTCGGGTGGCAGCGGTCCTGGGCGGGCTCGGGAGGAGGCGGTGAGGTCAAGGGCGGCAACAGTGAGGTCGAGGGAGGCCTCGGGCGGTGGCGGTGAGGTCGAGGGCGTGCTCGATCGGGCAGGGCGATCGATGGCAGGGAGAGAGGAGTTGGGGGATGGGGGAGAGGGGGGAATGGACTTTGCAAAATTTTAAGCCCGCGTGGGCTTAAGTGAAAATAGCGGTAGCGCCGATAGGCAAAAAACTCTATAGCTAAGTTAGCTATAGCGCTTTCTACGAAAATGCGCTACTGCTATAGGAAGTACTTATTTATTTCCCTTTTTCTTTTCCTTTTATCTAAGAAACATAGCTATAGCGCGTGCGTATAGAACACGCTATTGCTAGATTAACTATAGCGCTTTGTGACAACAAGTGCTACTGCTATGTCTTTCTTCTTCATTTTGCTTTTTCTTTACATTTTCTTTTTTTTTCATTTCTCCTTTTTCTACTTCTTTCAATTTCATTTACTTTTCTATTTATTTTCCATTTTATTTTCTATTTTTAGCAGTAGCATTCTATACAGAAAACACGCTACTACAAGGCACTTTGCGGTAACATTCTTTTTGCAGCATCGCTACTACTATTTCTAGCCTACCGACAACAGTGTGGGAATTACAGTAGTAGCGCTTTTACCTACAGACATGCTACTGCTACAACCATAGCTGCAACGCTCTTTGTTGGCATGCGCTACGGGTAACTAGTAGTAGCACTCTGTTCTAACCAGCGCTACTGCTATACCTTTGTGTATAAGGTTTTCCCTAGTAGTGTGTTACCCCGTGACATGTCTCCAACGTATCTACAATTTTTGATTGTTCCATGCTATTACATTATCTGTTTTAGATGTTAATGGGCTTATTTATACACTTTTATATTATTTTTGGGACTAACCTACTAACCCAAGGCCCAGTGCAAATTGCTGTTTTTTTTGCCTATTTCAGTGTTTCACAAAAAAGGAATATCAAACGGAATTCAAACGGAATAAAACCTTTGGGAGAATTATTTTTGGAATAAACGTGATCCAGGGGACTTGGAGTGGACATCAAGCAACCAGCGAGGAGGCCACGAGGCTGGGGGGCACGCCTAGCCCCCCTGGATGCGCCCTCCCCCCTCGTGGGTCCCTCGTGGCTC
This sequence comes from Triticum dicoccoides, assembly GCF_002162155.2. Lineage (NCBI taxonomy): Eukaryota > Viridiplantae > Streptophyta > Magnoliopsida > Poales > Poaceae > Triticum > Triticum dicoccoides. Next base: position 48,933,368 of record NC_041390.1, on the reverse strand, counting down.
CACGGACCTACTCCTTCCTCCTATATATATTCATATACCCCGAAAACATCCAAGAGCACCACGAAACCTGATTTCCACCGCCGCAACCTTATGTACCCAAGAGATGCCATCTTGGGGCCTTTTTTGGAGCTCCGCCGGAGGGGGAATTGATCACGGAGGGCCTCTACATCAACTCCATTGCCCCTCCGATAATGTGTGAGTAGTTTACCTCAGACCTTCGGGTCCATAGTTATTAGCTAGATGGCTTCTTCTATATCTTTGGATCTCAATAAAATGTTCTCCTCGATCTTCTTGGAGATCTATTCGATGTAACTCTTTTTGCAGTGTGTTTGTCGACATCAGATGAATTGTGGGTTTATGATCAAGTTTATCTATGAACAATATTTGATTCTTCTCTGAAATACTTTATGTATGATTTGTTATCTTTGCAAGTCTATTTGAATTATTAGTTTGGTTTGGCCTACTAGATTGATCTTTCTTGCAATGGGAGAAGTGCTTAGCTTTGGGTTCAATCTTGCGGTGTCCTTTTCCCAGTGACAGCAAGGCACATATTGTATTGTTGCCATCGAGGATAGAAAGATGGGGTTTATATCATATTGCTTGAGTTTATCCCGCTACATCATGTCATCTTGCCTAATGCATTACTCTGTTCTTATGAACTTAATACTCTAGATGCATGCTGGATAGCGGTCGATGTGTGGAGTAATAGTAGTAGATGCAGAATCGTTTCGGTCTACTTGTCACGGACGTGATACCTATATACATGACCATGCCTAGATATTCTCATAATTATTCACTTTTCTATCAATTGCTCGACAGTAATTTGTTCACCCACCGTAATACTTATGCTATCTTGAGAGAAGCCACAAGTGAAACCTATGGCCCCCGAGTCTATTCTCCTTTATATTAATCTTCTGTCAACAAGCTATTTCTATTACTGTTTATTTTGCAATCTTTACTTTCAATCTATATCATAAAAATACAAAAAATATTTATCTTATTATTATTATCTCTATCAGATTTCAGTCTCGTAAGTGACCGTGAAGGGATTGACAACCCCTTTATCGCGTTGGTTGTGAGGTTCTTATTTGTTTGTGTAGGTACGAGGGACTTGCGTGTAGTCTCCTACTGGATTGATATTTTGCTTCTCAAAAACTGAGGGAAATACTTATGCTACTTTGCTGCATCACCCTTTCCTCTTCAAGTGAAAACCAACACAGTGCTCAAGAGGTAGCAAGTAGGATTTCCGGCGTCGTTGCCGGGGAGGTTGCACCAAGTCATGTCAAGATTTGATCTCCCGTCAACAAGCCATTTCTGGCTCCGTTGCCGGGGAGATCTACGCACAAGTCAAGACATACCAACTACCAATCACAAACTCTTATCCCTCACATTACATTATTTGCCATTCGCCTCTCGTTTTCCTCTCCCCCACTTCACCCTTGCCATTTTATTCGCCCTCCTTTTCCGCCCCCCTCTGTTTTGTTCGCCTCTTTTTCGCTTGCTTCTTGTGTCGCCGTGTGTCGTCATGGCTAGTCCTTCTACCATCGTTAGTACTCCCGATCATGAAGGTCTTAATTTTAAACAATGGGAGGGAGAAAATCTAAAAGATGCTTGGCATAGAATTTGCAATGCTCAGAATAGATCTACTAGGAAGCAAACCACTTCCGTTCTTCTTCGCAATTTTTATGTAGGCATCACTCCTTGGAATAGATATATTCTTGATACCATTACTGGAGGGAATTTCTTGGGTAGCCATACTTTTGATTCTTATAATGCTATGATAGATTTGTTTGGCCCAACACCTCTTATGGTTAATGGAACTGTTTTAACTTTGGAGCATGTGATGCAAAGGCTTGAAATTATTGAAAATAAAGTTGCCTCTGTAGAGTTGATTGAAAATTTGGATAAAAATATCCACAACCAAATCACTCAATTTGGATCTAATGTAGGGGTTACTATGAATTTTTTAAAGAAAAAGAACCTATAGTTAACGAAAGAATAGATCAAGATTCCACAAGAATTGGTAAACTTGAGGATATCATTACTAATTTAGGGTCTGCCTTTTCATCCGTTTGAAATAACCCAAATCCTCCTACCTCCAATATTGCTAAATTAATGTATGTTCCTAAAAATAAGGGTGAATCTTCTAGTAAGGAAAATGCGGATCTCAAATCAATAAGTGTTCACCCCAACTTCTTCAATATCATTAGGGAACCTTTTGCTACAAATGAATTTCTTGATTTCTTGCCTAGGAGTTTGATCATTAATAAAAAGAAGGAAACTCCAAAGGGTTATAAGTGTTCCATTGAATAATTACATACCAAAGATGATAATACCTAGATCTATTCTTGCTTTTATGCCTAGCTAGGGGTGTTAAACGATGTCTCTTGTTCGGAGGCAACCCAATTTTATTTTTGTTCCTTGCTTTTTGGTTCTGTTTAGTAATAAATAATTCAGCTAGACTCTGTTTATATGTGGTTTTGTGCTTTTAATTAGTGTTTGTGCCAAGTAGAACCTTTGGGAAGACTTGGGGAAAGTCTTTGCGATCTTGCTGTAAAAAACAGAAACTTTAGCACTCATGAGATTTGCTGCCATTTTTTTACTGGAGAGTGCGATTAAGTTTATTCTTTTTGAAGATGACTAATAGATAAATTCCTCACGTCTAGCAATTTATGTTAGAATTTTTGGTATTACAGAAGTATTCGAAACCTACAGATTACTACAGACTGTTCTATTTTTGACAAATTCTGTTTTTTCGTGTGTTGTTTGTTTATTTTGATGAATCCATGGCTAGAATCGGAGGTTATGAACGATAGAGAAGTTGGAATACAGTAGGTTTAACACCAAAATAAATAAATAATTTGCTCATTATAGTACCTTAAGTGGTGGTTTGTTTTCTTATACTAACGGAGCTCATGAGATTTTCTGTTTAAGTTTTGTGTTGTGGAGTTTTCAAGTTTTGGGTAAAGATTTGATGAATTATGGACAAGGAGTGGCAAGAGACTAAGATTGAGGATGCCCATGGCACCCCAAGGTAAAATTCAAGGACAACCAAAAGCCTAAGCTTGGGGATGCCCCGGAAGGCATCCCCTCTTTTGTCTTCTTCTATCGGTAACTTTACTTGAGGCTATATTTTTATTCACCACATGATATGTGTTTTGCTTGGAGCGTCTTGTATGATCTGAGTCTTTGCTTTTTAGTTTACCACACTCATCGTTGCTGTACACACCTTTTGGGAGAGACACACATGAATTGAAATTTATTAGAATACTCTATGTGCTTCACTTATATCTTTCGAGCTAGATAATTTTGCTCTAGTGCTTCACTTATATCTTTTAGAGAACGGTGGTGGTTTTATTTTATAGAAATTATTGACCTCTCATGATTCACTTATATCATTTTGAGATTCCCTTAGAACAGCATGGTAATTTTCTTTGGTTATGAAACTAGTCCTAATATGATAGGCATCCAAGATGGGTATAATAAAAACTATCATAGAAAGTGCATTGAATACTATGAGAAGTTTGATACTTGATAATTGTTTTGAGATATAAAGGTGGTGATATTAGAGTTGTGCTAGGTGAGTAGTTGTAAATTTGAGAAATACTTGTGTTGAAGTTTGCAAGTCCCGTAGCATGCACGTATGGTAACCGTTGTGTAACAAATTTGAAACATGAGGTGTTCTTAGATTGTCTTCCTTATGAGTGGCGGTCGGGAACGAGCGATGGTCTTTTCCTACCAATCTATCCCCCTAGGAGCATGCATGTAGTGCTTGGTTTTTGATGACTCGTAGATTTTTGCAATAAGTATGTGAGTTCTTTATGACTAATGTTGAGTACATGGATTATACACACTCTCACCCTTCCATCATTGCTAGCCTCTTCGGTACCATGCATTGCCCTTTCTCACCTTGAGAGTTGGTGCAAACTTCGCCGGTGCATCCAAACCCCGTGATATGATACGCTCTATCACACATAAACCTCCTTATATCTTCCCTAAAATAGCCACCATACCTACCTATTATGGCATTTCCATAGCCATTCCGAGATATATTGCCATGCAACTTTCCACCATTTCATTTACGAGACGCTTCATCATTGTCATATTGCTTTGCATGATCATATAGTTGACATCGTATTTGTGGCAAAGCCACCATGCATAATTTATCATACATGTCACTCTTGATTCATTGCCCTTCCCGGTACACCACCGGAGGCATTCATATAGTGTCATATTTTGTTTTGGTATTGAGTTGTAATCATTGAGTTGTAAATAGATCGAATTTTGATGATCATTATAAACAGAGCATTGTCCCCCCCCCCCAAAAGAAAGGCCAAAAAAAGGAAAAAAAAGAAGAAAAAAAGGGGCAATGCTACTATCCTTTTGCACACATGTGCTTCAAAGTAGCACCATGATCTTTATGATAGAGAGTCTCTTGTTTTGTCACTTTCATATACTAGTGGGAATTTTTCATTATAGAACTTGGCTTGTATATTCCAACAATGGGCTTCCTCGAATGCCCTAGGTCTTCGTGAGAAAGCAAGTTGGATGCACACCCACTTAGTTTCTTTTGTTGAGCTTTCACATCAATTGATGGGAATCTCCCTAGCCCGTTCATTAGCCTCGTTGATGTGATACTTTATCCTTTTTTGTCTGCTCCACATAACCCCCTATCATTATTCTATTCCATCCATAGTGCTATATCCATGGCTCACGCTCATGTATTGCATGAAAGTTGAAAAAAGTTTGAGATTACTAAAGTATGAAACAATTGCTTGGCTTGTCATCGGGGTTGTGTGATACGTCTCCAATCTATCTATAATTTTTGATTGTTCCATGCTATTATATTATCAACCTTGGATGTTTTATATGAATTTATACGCTATTTTATATGCTTTTTGTGACTAACCTATTAACCTAGAGCCCAGTACCAGTTTCTGTTTTTCCTTGTTTTAGAGTATCGCAGAAAAGGAAAATCAAACGGAGTGCAATTGACCTGAAACTTCCCGGAACTTATTTTTGGAAGGAAACCAACCCGGTAGACTTGGAGTCCACGTAAGGGAAGCAACAAGGAAGCCACGAGGCAGGGGGGCGCGCCCACCCCCCTGGGCGCGCCCTGCACCCTCGTGGGCCCCTCGTGGCTCCCCTGACGTACTTCTTCCTTCTATATATACCCATATACCCTAAAACGGTCAGGGAGCACAATAGATCGGGAGTTCCGCCACCAGAAGCCTCCGTAGCCATCGAAAACCAATCTAGACCCGTTCCGGCACCCTGCCGAAGGGGGCAATCCTTCTCCAGTGGCCATCTTCATCATCCCGGTGCTCTCCATGACGAGGAGGGAGTAGTTCTCCCTCGGGGCTGAGGGTATGTACTAGTAGCTATGTGTTTGATCACTCTCTCTCTCGTGTTCTTGAGGAGGTACGATCTTGATGCATCGCGAACTTCGCTATTATAGTTGGATCTTATAATGTTTTCTCCCCCCTCTACTCTCTTGTAATGGATTGAGTTTCCCCTTTGAAGTTATCTTATCAGATTGAGTCTTTAAAGATTTGAGAACACTTGATGTATGTCTTGCCGTGCGTATCTGTGGTGACAATGGGATATCAGGTGATTCACTTGATGTATGTTTTGGTGATCAACTTGCAGGTTCCTCCCATGAACCTATGCATAGGGGTTGGCACACGTTTTTGTCGTGATTCTCCGGTAGAAACTTTGGGGGCACTCTTTGAGGTTCTATGTGTTGGTTGAATAGATGAATCTGAGATTGTGTGATGCATATTGTATAATCGTACCCACGGATACTTGAGGTGACATTGGAGTATCTAGGTGACCTTAGGGTTTTGGTTGATTTGTGTCTTAAGGTGTGACTCTAGTACGAACTCTAGGGCTGTTTGTGACACTTATAGGAATAGCCCAATGGATTGATTGGAAAGAATAACTTTGAGGTGGTTTCGTACCCTACCATAATCTCTTCGTTCGTTCTCCGCTATTAGTGACTTTGGAGTGACTCTTTGTTGCATGTTGAGGGATATTTATGTGATCCAATTATGTTATTATTGTTGAGAGAACTTGTACTAGTGAAAGTATGAACCCTAGGCCTTGTTTCAACGCATTGCAATACCGTTTGTGCTCACTTTTATCATTAGTTACCTTGCTGTTTTTATATTTTCAGATTACAAAAACCATTATCTACTATCCATATACCACTTATATCATCATCTCTTCGCTGAACTAGTGCACCTATACAATTTACCATTGTATTGGGTGTGTTGGGGACACAAGAGACTCTTTGTTATTTGGTTGCAGGGTTGCTTGAGAGAGACCATCTTCATCCTACGCCTCCTACGGATTTTTAAACCTTAGGTCATCCACTTGAGGGAAATTTGCTACTGTCCTACAAACCTCTGCACTTGGAGGCCCAACAACGTCTACAAGAAGAAGGTTGTGTAGTAGACATCCAGCTCTCTTCTGGCACCGTTGCCGGGGAGGTGAGTGCTTGAAGGTATATCTTTAGATTTTGCAATCGAATATTTTTTGTTTCTTGTTTTATCACTAGTTTAGTTTATAAAAGAAAACTACAAAAATGGAATTAAGTTTGCCTCATACGCTTCATCTTTTTAATATCTTTCGTGAGTATGATGGAAAGGGAAATTGTGCCAAAGTGCTAGAAGAAGAATGCATCAGAATGTTTGGCACTAAATATTTGAATGATGAGCATGATTGCAATGTTGTTAGTATGAATTCATTGAATATCTATGATGCTAATGATATGCAAAGCCACAAGCTTGGGGAAGCTATGTTTGATGAAGATGATATTTTTTGTCCACTAGTAGAAAAAGGGCCTATTGTCCCAGTTCGTAAGGGCCTTTTGTCCCGGTTCCTGAACCGGGTCTAAAGGGTCAGTACTAATGCCCTGTCCCTTTAGTCCCGGTTCAATCCAGAACCGGCACAAATGGGCCTCCACATGGCCTGTGCGCGGAGCCCAGGCAGGAGGGCCTTTGGTCCCGGATGGTGGCACCAACCGGTACCAATAGGCATCCACGCGTCAGCATTTCTGTGGCTTGGGTTTTTGTTTTTTTTGAAGGGGGGGGGTTGTTTGGGGGTTTTGGGGGGTTAATTTAGGTGTTTCATATATTGTGTTAGCTAGATATAATTAATAGAGAGAAGTGTCCTCTCTTATATCCGTGCTTGGTTGACGCTACGTACTATACATACGTATAGAGAAGACTAGACACGCTAGCTAGCTAGTAAGCAAACGAAGGAAATAGAAGATCGTCATGAACATATATGCATACAGAGAGAAGTGATATCGACCACCTCTCCTTCTCCGAGAGATTGGTCGAACAACAAGTTCTCGTATATCTATCCGACACTACCGGCTACATATATACAATAATTATCTCTTACAAATATAATCTCCTAACATATGGACTCATGGTCCACATAGTATTCTCCGTCTTCAGCGATCACGTGGTCAAGAAAGAATGCCGCCAATTCCTCTTGAATTGCACACATGCGAGCTGGTGCTAGGAGTTCATCCCGCTTCCGAAACATCTATTTGAAGAAGGGGGTCAATACATATATATATATATATGAATGAATGAAACTCAACACAAATGATGGTAATAAAATAAAATTGTGAATGTTGTTATTTACGTACTTCATATTGTTCGTCAGAGTAGCCCTGCTCACAGGTCGTGTGGCGGATGGACTCGCAAACGTAGTATCCACAGAAATCATTCCCTTGTTCTTGCCACAACCACTTTGCAATAAATAGAGGTCAAGCAAACTGATAAGCAAGAATGCCAAATGGTATTGATGAAACTAGCGCTTGAATCAATAGGAGATGCGCGGAACATGCTACTATAGTACTTACTTTCGGGTGTCTAAATTGCAGCTTCTTTGGGAGTCCTGGAGCTTTTTTGGTCAATTTTTCCAAACCCTGCCTGACAAAGAAAACAATTACTTGATATATCAGGAAATGAACAAAGTTGCTGATATGGTGGATAGTGATCGATTTAACATACTTCTCGAGCATTTGAGTCATGTCCGCATAGTCCTGGGGATCTTTTCGTCTTGAGTCTAAGACGGTTACTAGTCCCTGCTCATGCTTAATCTCTAGGAGAATATAGTGGAAACTGCACACGCATGCATAACTCATCAATTACATTACTATAACCTTGACTAATATATAAGGGAAACCGAATACGCACAAGACAGTAACACTCACTTGAAGTTGTAAGGAAAGAGTATTATATCTTTGTTTTCATTTATTACCAACGATCGTAGCAAGTTGGCCTCGGTATCTGCGGCATGAAATTTAACCTCAGTTGCATCTATGAGATATGTGTTAATGAACCCAATATCACCGACTTGTCTTTTCTTCAATTCGGCGATCTTCAATCTGCATAATATAGTGAGGATAATTATAAATACATGCAATGAAAGAGACTTAATGATAGAAGTAGTACTACTTACAGACAGTAGCAGGTGACCGTTGCTCTATCGAGGGCCAATTGATTGAAAAACTGAAAGAACTCCTCAAATGGAACATGCAACAGTTCAATTCCAACGAGGTCATGCTCCTTTTTACCTCTCACATACAAAGTACTCCTCCCCCAGACTCTCTGCAGATTTTCAAGTACCAATCATGCAATCTTCGCATCATCATTGATAGAGATCTTTCATCTTTGACGAGAGGCTTCCCGTACTCGTATCTTTGTATCTGCACCTCCATGGAATCATAATGTACATCGTCGGGCAGGTAATCACCAAGATTGCTATAACCGGGCACCATCCTCGGATCATTAGCGACGATGTCGCTAGGCACCTTGAGCGGGGGGCACGATTGCTTCGCTTGTTCGCCGAGCTGACAGTACTTCCCGACCGCTCCGCTTCGGCAAATTCCTTTCCAATAATGCGCTCATAGTTTCCTTTCGGCGGAGACTTGGGTGGTTTTGTCAGGGCACCCAGAGTGCGCTTCGCTTTCACCGGATCTACCTTCTCCTCCGGAGGTGGATGTTTCTTTGCTTTCCCCCTTCAATGAAGTTCCTCACTTCTTCTCGCGCGATCTCGGTGTTCTCCTCCGGGGTCCTCTCGTATGGTAACTTCTCTGGAGTCTTTAGAGAAGGACCGAATCTGTATGTCCTCGCGCCTCTGGCTGTACTGCTAGACGCTGATAGAGTAGACAGAGCGGTTGTCTTCTTTACTTTCTTACGAGGTGGAGGAGAAGGACTATGACACGCCGGAGCAGCCAGAGCGGCGGCAGGTCTCTTCCGCCCTTGCTGATGAGACGGAGAAGGAGGAGGCTGGCTGCTCGGGCGCGCCGGCGCAGGCGGAGAAGGAGGCGGTGTGCCGCCACGCGCCGGAGAAGGAGCCGAGCGAGTGCCCTGATCGTCACTCGCCGGAGGAGGAGGTGGTGGAGGAGGCGGAGTGCCCTGACTCGCCGGAGGAGGAGGAGGAGGCGGAGGCGTCTAGTTCGGAAGGTTGATGAGCTCCTTCCGCCATAGGCATGGAGTCTTCAGAGCAGAACCCAGCCGAGTCTCCCCTTCACCGGTAGGGTGGTCAAGCTAGAGGTCCTCAAATCCCTCCGTTATTTCATCCACCATCACCCTAGCATATCCTTCTGGAATCGACCGACAGTGAAAAGCTGCACCGGGTTCAGTAGGAAAAACAGAGCCAACAGCCGCCTTGACCTTCATATTAATCCATTGCGTCATAAGGTGGAATTTTTGAGATTCCATGATAGCATCCACGGGATAGCTGGCAGGAGCCCTCAAGACATGCTCCAACTGAAGCAGCTCGGTGGAAGCCACGCTGCTTCTCCGCTGAGATGGCGGGGTAGCTTCGGGGGAAGCTTCGGCAGTTCTTTTGCTGCGATTTGCTTCTCGTTCATCTATCGCTTGTACCCTTGCTTCCAGCGTCTACATTTGGGTCTGCTGCACTTTTTTCCTCCTCTCCTGGCATTTGTAACCGCCTGCGTCCGGAAACCCAACCTTCCACGGAATGGAGCCTGGCGTGCCTCGTGTCCGTCCAGGGTGCTCAGGATTCCTGAGGGCCATTGTGAGCTCATCGTTCTCTCTGTCTGGAACGAACGTCCCTTGCTGCGCTGCTTCGATATACTGCTGAAGCTTCTTGAATGGTATGTCCATTTGATCGTTCTTCCAAATGCACTTCCCTGATATAGGGTCCAAGGTTCTGCCAGCCCCGAAGAACCAAGTCCGGCAATGGTCTGGCCAGTTAATTGTCTCTGGTTCGATCCCTTTAGCAACCAGATCATTCTCAGTCTTGGCCCACTTAGGCCGGGCTATGAGCTATCCACCTGACCTCGTGCGATGGTGATGTTTCTTCTTTGCAACATTTTGCTTGTTTGTCGCCGATAAATTCTTACTCTTTTCCGTTGTCTTGTGGGCCACAAATGCGGGCCAGTGATCTCTGATCTTCTTGTTGGGGAACGTAGTAATTTCAAAAAATTTCCTACGCACACGCAAGATCATGGTGATGTATAGCAACGAGAGGGGAGAGTGTTATCTACGTACCCACGCAGACCGACTGCGGAAGTGTTGACGCAACATAGAGGAAGTAGTCGTACATCTTCCCGATCCGACCGATCCAAGCACCGTTACTCCGGCACCTCCGTGTTCTTAGCACACGTACAACTCGATGACGTTCCCCGGGCTCTGATCCAGCAAAGCTTCGGGGATGAGTTCCGTCAGCACAACGGCGTGGTGATGATGATGATATTCTACCGACGCAGGGCTTCGCCTAAGCACTACAACGATATGATCGAGGTGGAATATGGTGGCAGGGGGCACCGCACAGGGCTAAGGAACGATCACGTGGATCAACTTGTGTGTCCTAGGGTGCCCCCCTGCCTCCGTATAAAAAGGAGCCAAGGGGGAGGGGGCGGCCGGCCAAGGAGGGCGCGCCAAGGGAGTCCTACTCCCTCTGGGAGTAGGATTCTCCCCCCCCCCCCAATCCTAGTTGGAATAGGATTCCTTGAGGGGGGAAAGAGAGAGAGGGGGCCGGCCACCTATCCTTGTCCTAATAGGACTAGGGGAGGGGGGAGGCGCGCGGCCCACATTGGGCTGCCCCTTTCTCCTTTCCACTAAAGCCCACTAAGGCCCATATAGCTCCCGGGGGGTTCCGGTAACCTCCCGGTACTCCGGTAAAATCCCGATTTCACCCGGAACACTTCCGATATCCAAACATAGGCTTCCAATATATCAATCTTTATGTCTCGACCATTTCGAGACTCCTCGTCATGTCCATGATCACATCCAGGACTCCAAACAATCTTCGGTACATCAAAAATGCATAAACTCATAATAACTGTCATCGTAACGTTAAGCGTGCGGACCCTACGGTTCGAGAACAATGTAGACATGACCGAGACACGTCTCCGGTCAATAACCAATAGCGGGATATAGATGCCCATATTGGCTCCTACATATTCTACGAAGATCTTTATCGGTCAGACCGCATAACAACATACGTTGTTCCCTTTGTCATCGGTATGTTACTTGCCCGAGATTCGATCGTCGGTATCCAATACCTAGTTCAATCTCGTTACTGGCAAGTCCCTTTACTCATTCTGTAATACATCATCCCGCAACTAACTCATTAGTTGCAATGCTTGCAAGGCTTATGTGATGTGCATTACCGAGAGGGCCCAGAGATACCTCTCCGACAATCAGAGTGACAAATCCTAATCTCGAAATACGCCAACCCAACATCTACCTTTGGAGACACCTGTAGAGCTCCTTTATAATCACCCAGTTACGTTGTGACGTTTGGTAGCACACAAAGTGTTCCTCCGGTAAACGGGAGTTGCATAATCTCATAGTCATAGGAACATGTATAAGTCATGAAGAAAGCAATAGCAACATACTAAACGATCGGGTGCTAAGCTAATGGAATGGGTCATGTCAATCAGATCATTCAACTAATGATGTGACCTCGTTAATCAAATAACAACACTTTGTTCATGGTTAGGAAACATAACCATCTTTGATTAACGAGCTAGTCAAGTAGAGGCATACTAGTGACACTAAGTTTGTCTATGTATTCACACATGTATTATGTTTCCGGTTAATACAATTCTAGCATGAATAATAAACATTTATCATGATATAAGGAAATAAATAATAACTTTATTATTGCCTCTAGGGCATATTTCCTTCACTTCTCATATCTGCCCTTGAATTCTGGTGTCTCTTTATTTTCGACAAACTTATTCAGCTCTTTCTTCCACCTCCTGAATAGTTCTGCCATCCTTTTAAGAGCAAAAGACTTGATTAATTGCTCTTTAACTGGCTTCTACGGATCATCCTCTTGCGGTAGGGTGAAATTTGACTTCAGCTTAGTCCAAAGATTATTTTTCTACATATCATTGACATAAGACACCTCAGGGTCTTCTGTAGCCGGCTTTAACCATTGTTGGATGCTGATCGGGATCTTGTTCCTAATCAGAACCCTGCACTAAGCAACAAATGTGCTCTTTGTCCGAAGGGATTCAATCGGTTGGCCGTCGGTCGCGATTGCTATGATCTCAAAATTTTCATCCGAGCTCAACTTTTTCTTCGGGCCTCTTCTCTTTACCGAAGTTGTGCTCGATCCAGAGGGCTAGAAAAAAGAACAATGAATTAATTAATATGTGTACATACCAAAACAATGAATGCATCAATTAGCTAGTCAGCACAAGCTTAACTAATATATATACCTGGGCGGACTCGGTTCGGTCATCGGAGACGTCATCACGGTCTCCTTGCATTGGCATTGGGTCACCGGAGCCGTCCTCACGGTCTCCTTCTGGCACCGGCATTAGGTCACCGGAGCCATCATAATCATGGCCAACTGCTTCTAGACCATCGGTGTCATTGAGAAACAACAAGAAGACGGCATAACTTCCTTGTGCGATTATGTCCCCCAAAAACTCTTCTTGTACTTCGTCTCGGGCGGTGTCCATAGTTTCTACAAATATTTACAACATGGCAATTATTATTCAAACATGACAGATGGATATATTAGTGGCAAACTTAGAACTAATATTAATTAGTGTCCTCGACGCTGCTTCTCTAGGGTTTGGGGTGTCCTCGACAATGCTTCAAGGATAAAAAAAGAAGAGGAAGAAGAAAAAAAAGAGGAGAAGAAAGAATAGAGGAGTAAGAACTCCTCTATTCTTTCTTCTCCTCTTTTCTTCTTCTTCTTCCTCTTTTTTTTATCGGGAACAAGGGTCGTCGAGGGTCGCTGAGCTGTAGAGGAAATCCTAAATAGCAAGTATCGTGGGTGTGAGATACATGTGGCCTTCGGTGTCGGACACTACATCCACGTCCCACAAGTGACGTCGGCGTCGAAGCCCGCGTCACTTGTGGGACGTGGATGTAGTGTCCGACACCGACGGCCACATGTATCTCACATCGACGACACTTGCTATTTAGGGTTTCCTCTACGCTCGATGACCCTGACC
>NC_041390.1:48917325-48917988 GCF_002162155.2 Triticum dicoccoides | reverse complement strand
GTCCCGGTTGGTGCCACGAACCGTGACCAATGCACCCCTTTAGTCCCGGTGGGTGGCACCAACCGGGATCAAAGGTTCTGTGCTAGAACTGGCGCAGTGCGGTGGGATGTTTAGTCCCACCTCGCTAGCCGAGAGGGGGTTGGAGTGGTTTATAAGCTCTGCCGAGCCGACCACTTCGAGCTCCTCTCTACTGCTCCTCTCTACTGCAGGCTTATGGGCCTAAATCCAGTGTGTGTGCCTGTGGGCCTACCGGGTCTCCTACGGGTCTGAATCCTGGCCCATGGTAGGGTTTCTAGTTGTATTCAGGCCGTGGGGGCTCAGTAGGAGGCACTTTTTTGTTTTTTTGTTTTCTTCACTTATTGTTGATATTTTTAATTTTTTTCCAGTTTTTTTGTTTTGTTTTCTGCATTATTTATTTTCTTTTGTTTTTTGCTTTATTTTTTAATTCTTTTTTATTTTAGTTTTAGAAAAATTATAAACTTTCTGTTAGTGCCATTAGTTTTCAAATTTGAAAACACTTTTTTTATTTTTTTGTTTTCTTTACTTATTGTTGCTATTTTTAAATTTTTTTCCAGTTTTTTTGTTTTGTTTTCTGCATTATTTATTTTCTTTTTTTAGCTTTATTTTTTAATTATTTTTGCTTTTAGTTTTAGAAAAATTATA
>NC_041390.1:48909819-48915835 GCF_002162155.2 Triticum dicoccoides | reverse complement strand
AGTCGTCGCACTGCTCCGGGTGTTTGGAGCGCAGACTGTTCTTGTGTTCATCGACATACGGGGTCACCAAGGTAGAGTTCTGTAGAACTGTGTAGTGTGCTTGAGACCAAGAATATCCATCCCTGCATATTATTGAGTCACTTCCAAGAGTGCCTTTTCCGGTCAGTCTCCCCTCATACCGTGATTCAGGGAGACCTATCTTCTTAAGGCCAGGAATGAAGTCAACACAAAACCCGATAATATCCTCTGTTTGATGGCCCATGGAGATGCTTCCTTTTGTCCTAGCACGGTTACGGACACATTTCTTTAGGACTCCCATGAACCTCTCAAAGGGGAACATATTGTGTAGAAATAGGGGCCCCAGGATGACAATCTCGTCGACTAGATGAATTAGGACGTGCGTCATGATATTAAAGAAGGATGGTGGGAACACCAGCTCAAAATTGACAAGACATTGCGCCACATCACTCCTTAGCCTTGGTACGATTTTTGGATCGATCACCTTCTAAGAGATTGCATTGAGGAATGCACATAGCTTCACAATGGCTAATCGGACGTTTTCCGGTAGAAGCCCCCTCAATGCAACCGAAAGCAGTTGCATCATAATCACGTGGCAGTCATTAGACTTTAGGTTCTGAAACTTTTTCTCTCGCATATTCATTATTCCCTTTATATTCGACGAGAAGCCAGTCATGACCTTCATACTGAGCAGGCATTCAAAGAAGATTTCTTTCTCTTCTTTCGTAAGAGCATAGCTGGCAGGACCTTTATACTGCTTCGGAGGCATGGCATCTGTTTCGTGCAAATGTTGCAGGTCCTCCCGTGCCTCAGTTGTATCTTTTGTCTTCCCATACACGCCCATGAAGCCTAGCAGGTTCACGCAAAGGTTCTTCGTCACGTGCATCACATCGATTGAAGAGCGGACCTCTAGGTCTTTCCAGTAGGGTAGGTCCCAAAATATAGATTTCTTCTTCCACATGGGTGCGTGTCCCTCAGCGTCATTCGGAACAGCTAGTCCGCCTGGACCCTTTCCAAAGATTACGTGTAAATCATTGACCATAGCAAGTACGTGATCACTGGTACGCATGGCGGGCTTCTTCCGGTGATCTGCCTCGCCTTTGAAATGCTTGCCTTTCTTTCGACATTGATAGTTGGTCGGAATAAATCGACGATGGCCCAGGTACACATTCTTCCTGCATTTGTCCAGGTATATACTTTTAGTGTCATCTAAATAGTGCGTGCATGCGTTGTATCCTTTGTTTGTCTTTCCTGAAAGGTTAGTGAGAGCGGGCCAATCATTGATGGTCACGAACAGCAATGCCTTTAGGTTAAATTCCTCCTGTCTGTGCTCATCTGACGTACGTACACCGTTTCCATTCCATAGTTGTAAAAGTTCTTCAACTAATGGCCTTAGGTACACATCAATGTCATTGCCGGGTTGCTTAGGGCGTTGGATGAGAACTGGCATCATAATGAACTTCGGCTTCATGCACATCCAAGGAGGAAGGTTATACATACATAGAGTCACGGGCCAGGTGCTGTGATTGCTGCTCTGCTCACCGATAGGAGTAATGCCATCCGCACTTAAAGCAAACCATACATTCCTTGGGTCCTTTGCAAACTCATCCCAATACTTTGTCTCGATTTTTCTCCAATGCGACCCGTCAGTGGGTGCTCTCAACTTCTCGTCTTTCTTCCGGTCCTCACTATGCCATCGCATCAACTTGGCATGCTCTTCGTTTCTGAACAGACATTTCAACCGTGGTATTATAGGAGCATACCACATCACCTTTGCAGGAACCCTCATCCTGGGGGGCTCGCCGTCGACTTCACCAGGGTCATCTCGTCTGATCTTATATTGCAATGCACCGCATACCGGGCATGCGTTCAGATCCTTGTATGCCCCGTGGTAGAGGATGCAGTCATTAGGGCATGCATGTATCTTCTCCACCTCCAATCCTAGAGGGCACACGACCTTCTTTGCTGCGTATGTATTGTCAGGCAATTCGTTATCCTTTGGAAGCTTCTTCTTCAATATTTTCAGTAGCTTCTCAAATCCTTTGTCAGGCACAACATTCTCTGCCTTCCATTGCAGCAATTACAGTACGGTACCGAGCTTTGTGTTGCCATCTTCGCAATTGGGATACAACCCTTTTTTGTGATCCTCTAACATGCGATCGAACTTCAGCTTCTCCTTTTGACTTTCGCATTGCGTCCTTGCATCGACAATGACCCGGCGGAGATCATCATCATCGGGCACATCGTCTGGTTCCTCTTGATCTTCAGTAGCTTCACCCGTTGCAGCATCATTGGGCACATCGTTTGGTTCCTCTTCATCTTCACCAGCTCTCCCCGTTGCAGCATCACCGTATTCAGGGGGCACATATTTGTCATCGTACTCTTCTTCTTCGCCGTCTTCCATCATAACCCCTATTTCTCCGTGCCTCGTGTGAACATTATAGTGTGGCATGAAACCCTTGTAAAGCAGGTGGGAGTGAAGGATTTTCCGGTTAGAGTAAGACCTCGTATTCCCACATTCAGTGCATGGACAACACATAAAACCATTCTGCTTGTTTTCCCCAGCCGCATCGAGAAACTCATGCACGCCCTTAATGTACTCGGAGGTGTGTCTGTCACTGTACATCCAATGCCGGTTCATCTGCGTGCATTATATATAATTGAGTGTCCAAATTAATAGAAGTTCATCATCACATTGAAACCAAAGTGCATACATAGTTCTCATCTAACAACATATAGCTCTCCAGAGCATCTAATTAATTAAACCATACATTGAAACTATGTAAAACATTTCAATGCGAAAACAAATGCGATCATAATCGCAACCAAGGTAACAATTGATCCAATGGCATAATGATACCAAGCCTCGGTATGAATGGCATATTTTCTAATCTTTCTAATCTTCAAGCGCATTGCATCCATCTTGATCTTGTGATCATCGACGACATCCACAACATGCAACTCCAATATCATCTTCTCCTCCTCAATTTTTTTTATTTTTTCCTGCAACAAATTGTTTTCTTCTTCAACTAAATTTAACCTCTCGACAATAGGGTCGGTTGGCATTTCCGATTCACATACATCCTACATAAATAAAATCCATGTCACGTTGGTCGGCATAATTTTCATAAACAATAAATGAACCAATAGTTATAAAGATAATATATATACCACATCCGAATCATAGACAGGACGAGGGCCGACGGGGGCGGATACCAAAACCATCGCACTATATAAGATGCAATAATAAAAGTAAGAAAATAATACAAGTATCTATGTAAACATACAAGTAAGAATATTTTTCCTTTCAGAAAGAAGATAAGAACAAGAGGCTCACCACGGTGCTGCCGGCGATGAGCTCGGCGCGGGTGATCGACGGCGGTGAAGACAGGGACGGGGCGTGACGGACCGCTAAACCTGGACAAATATTGAGGAAAATGGAGCTTGGAGGTCGAGCTTGGAGAGGAGAAAGCTTAAGTAGTGTGGCTCGGGCATTCCATCGAACACCTTGTGTGCATAGGAGGTGAGCTAGAGCACCACCAAGCCCTCTCCCCCTCGGCCAGAAAAAACAGAGCAGTGTGCTCTTCTCTTACACGAGGGGGTATATATAGGCACCTCATTGGTCCCGGTTGGTGGCATGAACCAGGACTAAAGGGGAGCCTTTGGTCCCGGTTCAAGCCACCAACCGGGACCAATGGTGGTGGGCCAGGAGCAAGGCCCATTGGTCCCGGTTCGTCCCACCAACCGGGACCAAGAGGTCCGGATGAACCAGGACCAATGGCCCACGTGGCCCGGCTGGCCCCCTGGTCTCACGAACCTGGTCCAATGCCTCCATTGGTCCCAGTTCTAGACTGAAGCAAGACTAATGGGCTGACCCGGCCTACACCAGAGCCCTGTTTTCTACTAGTGGTCCCCCAAGCTTTGATGAGCAAATTTACTATGATGAAAGCATGCCTCCTATCTATGATGATTATTGTGATGACATGTATGCTTTAAAGAATAATGATAACCATGAAACTTTTCATCTTGATCTTAATTTTCAATCACATGATAGTTATTTTGTTGAGTTTGCTCCCACTATTATTCATGAGAACAAATTTGCTTATGTGGAGAGTAATAAAATTTTATGCTTGTAGATCATGAAAAGAATGATTTATGTGGTATTTATATTGTTGAATTCATTCATGATGCTACTGAAAATTATTATGAGGGAGGAATATATGCTTGTAGGAATTGCAATAATATCAAGTTTCCTCTCTATGTGCTTAAAATCTTAAAGTTATGCTTCTTTTGCTTTCCTATGCAAGTTGATTCTTGTTCCCACAAGTTGTTTTCTCACAAAATCCCTATGCATAGGAAGTGGGTTAGACTTAAATGTGCTAGTCATATTCTTCATGATGCTCTCTTTATGTTACAATTCTTATCTTTTATGTGAGCATCATTGAAATCATCATGCCTAGCCTCTGTTTAGTAATAAATAATTCATCTATCCTCTGTTTATATGTGGTTTTATGCTTTTAATTACTGTTTGTGCCAAGTAGAACCTTTGGGAAGACTTGGGGAAAGTCTTTGTGATCTTGCTGTAAAAAACAGAAACTTTAGCGCCCACGAGAATTGCTGCCGTTTTTTATTGGAGAGTTCTATTGAGTTAATTATTTTTGCAGATGATTAATAGATAAATTACTCACGTCCATCAATTTATTTGATAATTTTATGAGTTCCAGAAGTATACGTTTGATCCATATTACTACAGACTGTTCTGTTTTTGACAGATTCTGTTTTCGATGTGTTGTTTGCTCATTTTGATGAATCTATGGCTAGTAAAAGAGTTTATAAACCATAGAGAAGTTGGAATACAGTAGGTTTAACACCAATATAAATAAATAATGAGTTCATTACAGTATGTTGAAGTGGTGTTTTGTTTTGTTTCGCTAACGGAGGTTACGAGTTTTCTGTTAAGTTTTGTGTTGTGAAGTTTTCAAGTTTTGGGTAAAGATTCGATGAACTATGGAATAAGCAGTGGCAAGATCCTAAGCTTGGGGATGCCCAAGGCAGCACAAGGTAATATTCAAGGAAAACCAAGAGCCTAAGCTTGGGTATGCCCCGGAAGGCATCCCCTCTTTCGTCTTCGTTCATCGGTAACTTTACTTGGAGCTATATTTTTATTCGCCACATGATATGTGTTTTGCTTGGAGCGTCATTTTATTTCATTTTGTTTTGATTTATCTTTGAATAAAATACCAAGATCTTAAATTCTTAAATGTTAGAGAGTCTTCACATAGTGGCATAATTATTCGACTACTCATTGAGCTCAACTTATATTTTTCGGAGTAGTTTGTCGTTTGCTCTAGTGCTTCACTTATATCTTCTTAGAGCATGGTGGTAGTTTTATTTTATAGAAATAATTGATCTCTAATGCTTCACATATATTATTTTGAGAGTATTTAGAACAGCATGGTAGTTTGCTTTGGTTGTGAAACTAGTCCTAATATGATGGGCATCCAAGAGGGATATAATAAAAACTTTCATATAAGTGCATTGAATACTAAGAGAAGTTGGATACTTGATGATTGTTTTGGGATATGGAGGTAATAATATCAAAGTCATGCTAGTTGAGTAGTTGTGAATTTGAGAAGTGCTTGTGTTGAAGTTTCCAAGTCCCGTAGCATGCACATATGGTAAACGTTATGTAACAAATTTGAAACATGGGGTGTTCTTTGATTGTCTTCCTTAGGAGTGGCGGTCGGGGACGAGCGATGGTCTTTTCCTACCAATCTATCCCCCTAGGAGCATGCACATAGTGCCGGGGTTTTTGATGACTTGTAGATTTTTGCAATAAGTATGTGAGTTCTTTATGACTAATGTTGAGTCCATGGATTATACGCACTCTCACCCTTCCATCATTGCTAGCCTCTTCGGTACCGTGCATTGCCCTTTCTCACATTGAGAGTTGGTGCAAAATTCGCCGGTGCATCCAAACCCCGTGATATGATACGCT
>NC_041390.1:48907614-48909578 GCF_002162155.2 Triticum dicoccoides | reverse complement strand
GAGGCATTCATATAGAGTCATCTTTTGTTCTAGTATCGAGTTGTAATCATTGAGTTGTAAATAAATAGAAGTGTGATGATCATCATTAATAGAGCATTGTCCCAAAAAAGAGAAAGGCCAACTAAAAGAAAGAAATGCCAAATAAAAAATAAAAAAATAAAAAAAATAAAAAGGGACAATTCTACTATCCTTTTTCCACACTTGTGCTTCAAAGTAGCACCATGATCTTCATGATAGAGAGTCTCTTGTTTTGTTACTTTCATATACTAGTGGGAATTTTTCATTATAGAACATGGCTTGTATATTCCAACAATGGGCCTCCTCAAGTGCCCTAGGTCTTCGTGAGCAAGCAAGTTGGATGCACACCCAGTTAGTTTCTTTTGTTGAGCTTTCATACATTTATAGCTCTAGTGCATCCGTTGCATGGCAATCCCTACTCCTTGCATTAACATCAATCGATGGGAATCTCCATAGCTCATTGATTAGCCTCGTTGATGTGAGACTTTCTCCTTTTTGTCTTCTCCAGATAACCCCCATCATCATATTCTATTCCACCCATAGTGCTATGTCCATGGCTCGCGCTCATGTATTCTGTGAAGGTTTATGAGTTTGAGATTACTAAAGTATGAAACAATTGCTTGGCTTGTCATTGGGGTTGTGCATGATGAGAGCATTCTTGTGTGACGAAAATGGAGCATGACCAAACTATATGATTTTGTAGGGATGAACTTTCTTTGTGTTGGGGAACGTAGTAATTTCAAAAAAAATCCTACGCACATGCAAGATCATGGTGATGCATAGCAATGAGAGGGGAGAGTGTTGTCCACGTACCCTCTTAGACCGAAAGCGGAAGCGTTAGCACATCGCCGTTGATGTAGTCGTACGTATTCATTATCCGACCGATCAAGTACCGAACATATGACACCTCCGAGTTCAACACACGTTTAGCCCGATGACGTCCCTCGAACTCTGATCCAGCCGAGTGTTGAGGGAGAGTTTCGTCAGCATGACGGCGTGGTGATGATGTTGATGTTCTACCAACGCAGGACTTCACCTAAGCACCGCTACAATATTATCGAGGTGGACTATGGTGGAGGAGGGCACCGCACATGGCTAAGAGATCAATGATCAATTGTTGTGTCTCTGGGGTGCCCCCCTGCCCCCGTATATAAAGGAGCAAGGGGGGTGCGGCCGGCCATAGGAGGAGGCGCGCCGGAGGAGTCCTACTCCCACCATGAGTTGGACTCCCCTCCTTTTTCCTAGTTGGATTAGGACTTGGGGGGAAGGAGGAGAGAGGGGAAAGGAAAGGGGGGGCTGCCGCCCCCCTCCTTGTCCAATTCAGACTTGGGGGGGAAGGGGCGCGCGGCTGCCCCTTGGCCGCCTCTCCTCTTCGTCCACTTGGGCCCATAAGGCCCAATAGCCTCCGGGGGGTTCCGGTAACCCCTCCAGTACTCCGGTAAAATCAGTATTTCACCCGGAACACTTCCGATATCCAAACATAGGCTTCCAATATATCAATGTTCATGTCTCGACCATTTTGAAACTCCTCGTCATGTCCGTGATCACATCCGGGACTCCGAACAACTTTCGGTACATCAAAACATATAAACTCATAATATAACTCTCATTATAACGTTAAGCATGCGGACCCTACGGGTTCGAGAACTATGTAGACATGACCGAGACACGTCTCTGGTCAATAACCAATAGCGGAACCTGGATGCTCATATTGGCTCCTACATATTCTACGAAGATCTTTATCAGTCAGACCGCATAACAACATATGTTGTTCCCTTTGTCATTGGTTTGTTACTTGCCTGAGATTCGATCGTCGGTATCTCAATACCTAGTTCAATCTCGTTACCGGCAAGTCTCTTTACTTGCTCCGTAATACATCATCCCGCAACTAACTCATTAGTTGCAATGCTTGCAAGGCTTAAGTGATGTGCATTACTGAGATGGCC
>NC_041390.1:48867685-48907604 GCF_002162155.2 Triticum dicoccoides | reverse complement strand
GCTGCCCCTTGGCCGCCTCTCCTCTTCGTCCACTTGGGCCCATAAGGCCCAATAGCCTCCGGGGGGTTCCGGTAACCCCTCCAGTACTCCGGTAAAATCAGTATTTCACCCGGAACACTTCCGATATCCAAACATAGGCTTCCAATATATCAATGTTCATGTCTCGACCATTTTGAGACTCCTCGTCATGTCCGTGATCACATCCGGGACTCCAAACAACTTTCGGTACATCAAAACATATAAACTCATAATATAACTGTCATTATAACGTTAAGCGTGCGGACCCTACGGGTTCGAGAACTATGTAGACATGACCGAGACACGTCTCTGGTCAATAACCAATAGCGGAACCTGGATGCTCATATTGGCTCCTACATATCCTACGAAGATCTTTATCAGTCAGACCGCATAACAACATATGTTGTTCCCTTTGTCATTGGTTTGTTACTTGCCTGAGATTCGATCGTCGGTATCTCAATACCTAGTTCAATCTCGTTACCGGCAAGTCTCTTTACTTGCTCCGTAATACATCATCCCGCAACTAACTCATTAGTTGCAATGCTTGCAAGGCTTAAGTGATGTGCATTACTGAGATGGCCCAGAGATACCTCTCCGACAATCGGAGTGACAAATCCTGATCTCAAAATACGCTAACCCAACAAGTACATTTGGAGACACCTGTAGAGCACCTTTATAATCACCCAGTTACGTTGTGACGTTTGGTAACACACAAAGTGTTCCTCCGGTATACGGGAGTTGCATAATCTCATTGTCATAGGAACATGTATAAGTCATGAAGAAAGCAATAGCAACATACTAAACGATCGTGTGCTAAGCTAATGGAATGGGTCATGTCAATCACATCATTCTCCTAATGATGTGACCCCGTTAATCAAATGATAACTCATGTCTATGGTTAGGAAACATAACCATCTTTGATCAACGAGCTAGCCAAGTAGAGGCATACTAGTGACAATCTGTTTGTCTATGTACTCATACATGTATTATGTTTCCGGTTAATACAATTCTAGCATGAATAATAAACATTTATCATGATATAAGGAAATAAATAATAACTTTATTATTTCCTCTACGGCATATTTCCTTCAGTCTCCCACTTGCACTAGAGTCAATAATCTAGATTACACAGTAATGATTCTAACACCCATGGAGCCTTGGTGCTGATCATGTTTTTCTTGTGGAAGAGGCTTAGTCAACGGGTCTGCAACATTCAGATTCATATGTATCTGGCAAATTTCTATGTCTCCCACCTGGACTAAATCCCGGATGGAATTGAAGCGTCTCATGATGTGTTTGGTTCTCTTGTGAAATCTGGATTCCTTCGCCAAGGCAATTGCACCAGTATTGTCACAAAAGATTTTCATTGGACCCGATGCACTAGGTATGACACCTAGAGCGGATATGAACTCCTTCATCCAAACTCCTTCATTTACTGCTTCCGAAGCAGCTATGTACTCCGCTTCACATGTAGATCCCGCCACAATGCTTTGTTTAGAACTGCACCAACTGACTGCTCCACCGTTTAATGTAAACACGTATCCGGTTTGCGATTTAGAATCGTCCAGATCAGTGTCAAAACTTGCATCAACGTAACCGTTTACGATGAGCTCTTTGTCACCTCCATAAAAGAGAAACATATCCTTAGTCCTTTTCAGGTATTTCAGGATGTTCTTGACCACTGTCCAGTGATCCACTCCTGGATTACTTTGGTACCTCCCTGCTAGACATATAGCAAGGCACACATGAGGTCTGGTACACAGCATTGCATGCATGATAGAGCCTATGGATGAAGCATAGGGAACATCTTTCATTTTCTCTCTATCTTCTGCAGTGGTCGGGCATTGAGTCTTACTCAACTTCACACCTTGTAACACAGGCAAGAACCCTTTCTTTGCTTGATCCATTTTGAACTTCTTCAAAACTTGGTCAAGGTATGTGCTTCGTGAAAGTCCAATTAAGCGTCTTGATCTATCTCTATAGATCTTGATGCCCAATATGTAAGCAGCTTCACCGAGGTCTTTCATTCAAAAACTCTTATTCAAGTATCCCTTTATGCTATCCACAAATTCTATATCATTTCCAATCAGCAATATGTCATCCACATATAATATCAGAAATGCTACAGAGCTCCCACTCACTTTCTTGTAAATACAGGCTTCTCCAAAAGTCAGTATAAAACCAAATGCTTTTGATCACACAAAGCATTTATTCCAACCCCGAGAGGCTTGCACCAGTCCAAAAATGGATCGCTGGAGCTTGCACACTTTGTTAGTTCCCTTTGGATCGACAAAACCTTCCGGTTGCATCATATACAACTCTTCTTCCAGAAATACATTCAGGAATGCCGTTTTGACATCCATTTGCCAAATTTCATAATCATAAAATGCGGCAATTGCTAACATGATTTAGACAGACTTAAGCATCGCTACGGGTGAGAATGTCTCATCGTAGTCAATCCCTTGAACTTGTCGAAAACCTTTTGCAACAAGTTGAGCTTTATAGACAGTAACATTACCGTCAGCATCAGTCTTCTTCTTGAAGATCTATTTATTCTCAATTTCTTGCCGATCATCGGGCAAGTCAACCAAAGTCCAAACTTTGTTCTCATACATGGATCCCATCTCAGATTTTATGGCCTCAAGCCATTTTGCGGAATCTTGGCTCACCATCGCTTCTTCATAGTTCGTAGGTTCATCATGATCTAGTAGCATGACTTCCAGAATAGGATTACCGTACCACTATGGTGCGGATCTTACTCTGGTTGATCTACGAGGTTCAGTTGTAACTTGATCTGAAGTTCCATGATCATCATCATTAACTTCCTCACCAATTGTTGTAGGCGTCACAAAAACTGGTTTCTGTGATGAACTACTTTCCAATAGAGGAGGAGGTATAGTTACCTCATCAAGTTCCACATTCCTCCCACTCACTTCTTTTGAGAGAAACTCCTTCTCTAGAAAGGATCCATTCTTGGCAACGAATGTCTTGCCTTCGGATCTGTGATAGAAGGTGTACCCAACAGTCTCCTTTGGGTATCCTATGAAGACACATTTCTCCGATTTGGGTTCGAGCTTATCAGGTTGAAGCTTTTTCACATAAGCATCGCAGCCCCAAACTTTAAGAAACGACAACTTTGGTTTCTTGCCAAACCACAGTTCATAAGGTGTCGTCTCAACGGATTTTGATGGTGCCCTATTTAACGTGAATGCATCCGTCTCTAAAGCATAACCCCAAAACGGTAGCGGTAAATCTGTAAGAGACATCATAGAACACACCGTATCAAGTAAAGTGCGATTATGACGTTCGGACACACCATTACGTTGTGGTGTTCCGGGTGGCGTGAGTTGCGAAACTATTCTGCATTGTTTCAAATGTTGACCTAACTCTTAACTCAAATATTCTCCTCCACAATCAGATCATAGAAACTTTATTTTCTTGTTACGATGATTTTCAACTTCACTCTGAAATTCTTTGAACTTTTCAAATGTTTCAGACTTATGCTTCATTAAGTAGATATACCCATATCTGCTTAAATCATTTGTGAAGGTGAGAAAATAACGATATCCGCCACGAGCCTCAACATTCATCGGACCACATACATCTGTATGTATGATTTCCAACAAATCTGTTGCTCTCTCCATAGTACCGGAGAATGGCGTTTTAGTCATCTTGCCCATGAGGCACGGTTCGCAAGTACCAAGTGATTCACAATCCAGTGGTTCCAAAAGTCCATCAGTATGGAGTTTCTTCATGCGCTTTATGCCGATATGACCTAAACGGCAGTGCCACAAATAAGTTGCACTATCATTATCAACTCTGCATCTTTTGGCTTCAACATTATAAATATGTGTATCACTACTATCGAGATTCATCAAAAACAAACCACTCTTCAAGGGTGCATGACCATAAAAGATATTACTCATATAAATAGAACAACCATTTTTCTCTGATTTAAATGAATAACCGTCTCGCATCAA
This sequence comes from Triticum dicoccoides, assembly GCF_002162155.2. Classification (NCBI taxonomy): domain Eukaryota; kingdom Viridiplantae; phylum Streptophyta; class Magnoliopsida; order Poales; family Poaceae; genus Triticum; species Triticum dicoccoides. Next base: position 48,903,606 of record NC_041390.1, on the reverse strand, counting down.
ACAAGATCCAGATATAATGTTCATGCTCAACGCTGGCACCAAATAACAATTATTTAGGTCTAATACTAATCCCGAAGGTAGATGTAGAGGTAGCGTGCCGTCCGCGATCACATCGACTTTGGAACCGTTTCCCATGCGCATTGTCACCTCGTCCTTTGCCAACGTTCGCTTAATCCGTAGTCCCTGTTTCGAGTTGCAAATATTAGCAACAGAACCAGTATCAAATATCCAGGTGCTACTGCGAGCTCTAGTAAGGTAAACATCAATAACATGTATATCACATATACCTTTGTTCACCTTGCCATCCTTCTTATCCGCCAAATACTTGGGGCAGTTCCGCTTCCAGTGACCAGTCTGCTTGAAGTAGAAGCACTCAGTTTCAGGCTTAGGTCCAGACTTGGGTATCTTCTCCTGAGCAGCAACTTGCTTGCTGTTCTTCTTGAAGTTCCCCTTCTTCTTCCCTTTGCCCTTTTTCTTGAAACTAGTGGTCTTGTTGACCATCAACACTTGATGCTCCTTCTTGATCTCTACCTCCACAGCTTTTAGCATTGCGAAGAGCTCGGGAATTGTCTTATTCATCCCTTGCATATTATAGTTCATCACGAAGCTCTTGTAGCTTGGTGGCAGTGATTGAAGAACTTTGTCAATGACACTATCAACTGGAAGATCAACTCCCAGCTGAGTCAAGTGATTATGGTACCCAGACATTTTGAGTATATGTTCACTGATAGAACTATTCTCCTCCATCTTGCAGCTGTAGAACTTATTGGAGACTTCATATCTCTCAATCCGGGAATTTGCTTGAAATATTAACTTCAACTCCTGGAACATCTCATATGCTCCATGACGTTCAAAATGTCGTTGAAGTCCCAGTTCCAAGGCGTAAAGCATGGCACACTGAACTATCGAGTAGTCATCAACATGCAACTGCCAGGCATTCACAATGTCTGCAGTTGCTGGTGCAGGAGGTATACCTAGCGGTGCTTCCAGGACGTAACTGTTCTATGCAGCAATGAGGATAATCCTCAAGTTACGGACCCAGTCCGTGTAATTGCTACCATCATCTTTGAACTTTGCTTTCTCAAGGAACGCATTAAAATTCAACGCAACAACAGCACGGGCCATCTATCTACAATCAAACATAGACAAGCAAGATACTATCAGGTACTAAGTTCATGATAAATTTAAGTTCAATTAATCATATTACTTAAGAACTCCCACTTAGAAAGTCATCCCTCTAATCCTCTAAGTGATCACGTGATCCAAATCAACTAAACCATAACCGATCATCACGTGAAATGGAGTAGCTTTCGGTCTTAGTGTTCCAAGGCCATATCTGCATATGCTAGGCTCGTCAAGTTTAACCTGAGTATTCTGCATGTGCAAAACTGGCTTGCACCCGTTGTAGATGGACGTAGAGCTTATCACACCCGATCATCACATGGTGTCTGGGCACGACGAACTTTGGCAACGGTGCATACTCAGGGAGAACACTTTTATCTTGAAATTTAGTGAGAAATCATCTTATAATGCTACCGTCAAACAAAGCAAGATAAGATGCATAAAAGATAAACATCACATGCAATCAATATAAGTGATATGATATGGCCATCATCATCTTGTGCTTGTGATGTCCATCTCGGAAGCACCGTTATGATCACCATCGTCACCGGCGCGACACCTTGATCTCCATCGTAGCATTGTTGTCGTATCGCCAATCTTATGCTTCCACGACTATCGCTACCTCTTAGTGATAAAGTAAAGCATTACAGGGCGATTGCATTGCATACAATAAAGCGACAACCATATGGCTCCTGCCAGTTGCCGATAACTCGGTTACAAAACATGATCATCTCATACAATAAAATTTAGCATCATGTCTTGACCATATCACATCACAACATGCCCTACAAAAACAAGTTAGACGTCCTCTACTTTGTTGTTGCAAGTTTTACGCGGCTGCTATGGGCTTAGCAAGAACCATTCTTACCTACGCATCAAAACCACAACGATAGTTTGTCAAGTTGGTTCTGTTTTAACCTTCGCAAGGACCGGGCGTAGCCACACTCGGTTCTACTAAAGTTGGAGAAACTGACACCCGCCAGCCACCTATGTGCAAAGCATGTCGGTAGAACCAGTCTCGCGTAAGCGTACGCGTAATGTCGTTCCGGGCTGCTTCATCCAACAATACCGCCGAACCAAAGTATGACATGCTGGTAAGCAGTATGACTTATATCGCCCACAACTCACTTGTGTTCTACTCGTTCATATGACATCTACGCATAAAACCTGGCTCGGATGCCACTGTTGGGGAACGTAGTAATTTCAAAAAAATTCCTACGCACATGCAAGATCATGGTGATGCATAGCAACGAGAGGTGAGAGTGTTGTCCACGTACCCCCGTAGACCGAAAGTGGAAGCATTAGCACAACACGGTTGATGTAGTCATACGACTTCACGATCCGACCGATCAAGTACCGACCGTACGACACTCGTTCAGCCTGATGACGTCCCTCGAACTCCGATCCAGCCGATTGTTGAGGGAGAGTTTCGTCAGCACGACGGCGTGGTGACGATGTTGATATTCTACCGATGGAGGGCTTTGCCTAAGCACCGCTACAGTATTATCGAGGTGGACTATGGTGGAGGGGGGCACCGCACACGGCTAAGAGATCAATGATCAATTGTTGTGTCTCTACGGTGCCCCCTGCCCCCGTATATAAAGGAGCAAGGGGGGGTGCGGCCGGCCATAGGAGGAGGCGCGCCGGAGGAGTCCTACTCCCACCGGGAGTAGGACTCCCCTCCTTTTTCCTAGTTGGATTAGGACTTGGGGGGAAGGAGGAGAGAGGGGAAAGGAAAGGGGGGGGGGGGCGCCACCCCCCTCCTTGTCCAATTCGGACATGGGGGAAGGGGTGCGCGGCTGCCCCTTGGCCGACTCTCCTCTTTTTCCACTTGGGCCCATAAGGCCCAATAGCCTCTGGGGGTTCCGGTAACCCCTCCGGTGCTCCGGTAAAATCACTATTTCACCCGGAACACTTCTGATATCCAAACATAGGCTTCCAATATATCAATCTTCATGTCTCCACCATTTCGAGACTCCTCGTCATGTCCGTGATCACATCTGGGACTCCGAACAACCTTCGATACATCAAAACATATAAACTCATAATATAACTGTCATCGTAACATTAAGCGTGCGGACCCTACGGGTTCGAGAACTATGTAGACATGACCGAGACACGTCTCCGGTCAATAACCAATAGCGGAACCTGGATGCTCATATTGGCTCCTACATATTCTACGAAGATCTTTATCGGTCAGATCGCATAACAACATACGTTGTTCCCTTTGTCATCGGTATGTTACTTGCCCGAGATTCGATTGTCGGTATCTCAATACCTAGTTCAATCTCGTTATAGGCAAGTCTCTTTACTCGTTCCGTAATACATCATCCCGCAACTAACTATTAGTTGCAATGCTTGCAAGGCTTAAGTGATGTACATTACCGAGAAGGCCCAGAGATACCTCTCCAACAATCGGAGTGACCAATCCTAATCTCGAGATATGACACCTGTAGAGAACCTTTATAATCACCCAGTTACGTTGTGACGTTTGGTAGCACACAAAGTGTTCCTCCGGTAAATGGGAGTTGCATAATCTCATAGTCATAGGAACATGTATAAGTCATGAAGAAAGCAATAGCAACATACTAAACGATTGTGTGCTAAGCTAACGGAATGGGTCATGTCAATCACATCGTTCTCCTAATGATGTGACCCTGTTAATCAAATGAAAACTCATGTCTATGGTTAGGAAACATAACCATCTTTTTGATCAACGAGCTAGTCAAGTAGAGGCATACTAGTGACAATCTGTTTGTCTATGTATTCACACATGTATTATGTTTCCGGTTAATACAATTCTAGAATGAATAATAAACATTTATCATGATATAAGGAAATAAATAATAACTTTATTATTGCCTCTAGGGCATATTTCCTTCACTTTGGCCATGTTATTTTGAGAAGACATGATTTCTTAGTTAGTATGCTTGAAGTATTATTGTTTCTATGTCAATATTAATCTTTTGTCTTAAATCTTATGGATCTGAACATTTATGATAAAATAAAGAAGAATTACTTAGAGAAATATGTTAGGTAGCATCCCACATCAAAAATTCTGTTATAATCATTTACCTACTCGAGGACGAGCAGGAATTATGCTTGGGGATGTTGATACGTCTCCAACGTATCTATAATTTTTGATTGTTCCATGCTATTATATTATCAACCCTGGATGTTTTATATGAATTAATATGCTATTTTATATGATTTTTGGGACTAACCTATTAACCTAGAGCCCAGTGCCAATTTCTGTTTTTCCTTGTTTTAGAGTATCGCAGAAAAGGAAAATCAAACGGAGTCCAATTGACCTGAAACTTCACGGAACTTATTTTTGGAAGGAAAGCAACCTGGGAGACTTGGAGTCCATGTAAGGGAAGCCACGAGGCAGGAGGGTGCGCCCACCCCCCTGGGCGCTCCCTCCACCCTCGTGGGCCCCTCGTGGCTCCCCTAATGTACTTTTACCTCCTATATAACCCATATACCCTAAAACGATCAGGGAGCACAATAGATCGGGAGTTCGGCCGCCAGAAGCCTCCGTAGCCACCGAAAACCAATCTAGACCCATTCCGGCACCCTTCCGGAGGGGCAATCCTTCTCCGGTGGCCATCTTCATCATCCCGGTTCTCTCCATGACGAGGAGGGAGTATTTTTCCCTCGGGGCTGAGGGTATGTACCAGTAGCTATGTGTTTGATCCCTCTCTCTCTCTCTCGTGTTCTTGAGGTGGTATGATCTTGATGTATCACGAGCTTTGCTATTATAGTTGGATCTTATGATGTTTTCTCCCCCTCTACTCTCTTGTAATGGATTGAGTTTCCCCTTTGAAGCTATCTTATCGGATTGAGTCTTTAAAGATTTGAGAACATTTGATGTATGTCTTGCCGTGCGTATCTGTGGTGACAATGGAATATCACGTGATTCACTTGATGTATGTTTTGGTGATCAACTTGCGGGTTCCGCCCATCAACCTATGCATAGCGGTTGGCACACGTTTTTGTCGTGATTCTCCGGTAGAAACTTTGGGGCACTCTTTGAGGTTCTATGTGTTGGTTGAATAGATAAATCTGAGATTGTGTGATGCATATCGTATAATCATACCCACGGATACTTGAGGTGACATTGGAGTATCTAGGTGACATTAGGGTTTTGGTTGATCTGTGTCTTAAGGTGTTATTCTAGTACGCACTCTAGGGCTGTTTGTGACACTTATAGGAATAGCCCAACAGATTAATTGGAAAGAATAACTTTGAGGTGGTTTCGTACCCTACCATAATCTCTTCGTTCATTCTCCGCTTTTAGTGACTTTGGAGTGACTCTTTGTTGCATGTTGAGGGATAGTTATGTGATCCAATTATGTTATTATTGTTGCGAGAACTTGCACTAGTGAAAGTATGAACCCTAGGCCTTGTTTCAACGCATTGCAATACCGTTTGTGCTCACTTTTATCATTAGTTACCTTGCTGTTTTTATATTTTCAGATTACAAAAACCATTATCTACTATCCATATACCACTTGTATCAGCATCTCTTCGCCGAACTAGTGCACCTATACAATTTACCATTGCATTGGGTGTGTTGCAGGGTTGCTTGAGAGAGACCATCTTCATCCTACGCCTCCTACGGATTGATAAGCCTTAGGTCATCCACTTGAGGGAAATTCGCTACTGTCCTACAAACCTCTGCACTTGGAGGCCCAACAACGTCTACAAGAAGAAGGTTGTGTAGTAGACATCATTGTGCAAGATGAGAACATTCTTGTGTGATGAAAATGAAGCATGACCAAACTATATGATTTTGTAGGGATAAACTTTCTTTTGCCATGTTATTTTGAGAAGACATGATTGCTTAGTTAGTATGCTTGAAGTATTATTATTTTTATGTCAATATTAAAAAAAAATCTTGAATCTCTCGGATCTGAACATTCGTGCCACAATAAAGAAAATTACATTGAGAATTTTGCTAGGTAGCATTCCACATCAAAAATTGTATTTTTATCATTTACCTACTCGAGGACGAGCAGGAATTAAGCTTGGGGATGCTTGATATGTCTCCAACGTATCTATATTTTTTGATTTTTCCATGCTATTATATTATCTGTTTTGGATGTTAATGGGCTTATTTATACACTTATATATTATTTTTCGGACTAACCTACTAACCCAAGGCCCAGTGCAAATTGATGTTTTTTTGCCTATTTTAGTGTTTCGCAGAAAAGGAATATCAAACAGAATCTAAACGGAATAAAACCTATGGCCCCTACATCATGTTATATTGCCTAATGCATTACTCTGTTCTTATGAACTTAATACTCTAGATGCATGTTGGATAGCAGTCGATGTGTGGAGTAATAGTAGTAGATGAAGAATTGTTTCGATCTACTTGTCGCGGATGTGATGCCTATATACATGATCATGCCTAGATATTCTCATAATTATTCACTTTTCTATCAATTTCTCAACAGTAATTTGCTCACCCACTGTAATACCTATGCTATCTTGAGAGAAGCCACTAGTAAAACCTATGGCCCCTGGGTCTATTCTCCTTTATATTAATCTTCCGTCAACAAGCTATTTCTATTACCGTTTATTTTGCAAGCTTTACTTTCATTCTATATCATAAAAATACCAAAAATATTTATCTAATTATTGTTATTATTATCTCTATCAGATCTCACTCTTGTAAGTGATCGTGAAGAGATTGACAACCCCTTTATCATGTTGGTTGCGAGGTTCTTATTTGTTTGTGCAGGTACGAGGGACTTGCGTGTAGTCTCCTACTGGATTGATACCTTGGTTCTCAAAAACTGAGGGAAATACTTACACTACTTTGCTGCATCACCCTTTTCTCTTCAAGGGAAAACCAACACAGTGCTCAAGAGGTAGCACTCCTTTCTTGTTAATTTAATACACTAGATGCATGTTGGATAGCGGTCGATGTGTGTAGTAATAGTAGTAGATGAAGGCAGGAGTCGGTCTACTTGTCACGGACGTGATGCCTATATTCATGATCATTGCCTTAGATATCGTCATAACTATGCACTTTTCTATCAATTGCTCAATAGTAATTTGTTTACCCATTGTATGCTTTCTTTCAAGAGAGAAGCCTCTAGTGAATCCTATGGCCCCCGAGTCTATTTCTACCATATTATTTTCAGATCTATACAACTCAAAATTACCTTGCTGCAATTTATTTACCTTTATTTTTTGCACTTTTGTTTATCTTTTATATATATCACTATCAGATCTTATCCTTGCAAGTAACCGGGAAGGGATTGACACCCCCTTTATCGCATTGGGTGTAAGTATTTGTTTGTTTCTGCAGGTGCTATCATTGGGGACTTGTGTTTTCGTCCTACCGGATTGATACCTTGGTTCTTAACTGAGGGAAATACTTATCTCTACTTTCCTGCATCACTCTTTCCTCTTCAAGGGAAAAACCAATGCAAGCTCAAGAAGTAGCAGGCAACGACCGAGAGGGCCGCCGCCAGCGAGGAGAGCGCTTGTGCAGCGGCTGATAGGGCGGCTGCATTAGCCGAGAGCGCTTGTGCAGCCGTAAATACATTGATGGACACCCTTGTCGTGGTCGGGACCGAGAGGCCCCTTGATGGACTCGGAAGAGAGTCAACATGTCCATGCATTGGATCTTTTGGTACTTGTATGATGGTCGTGGACCTAATTAATATTATGTTTGGAATGACTGGCATTAATGTATGAAGGTTGTGAGCTTAATGTCGAAGTCAACCATCCTTCATTCCTAACACATAGCGGTTTTGCTATGATGGAAGAAGAGAATCGTTCACAACATAATGGCTTTTGATTTCTTTACTATCCTACCCCCTAATCATTATGTCTGGAATGGTTGTCTTTTCTTCCATCTTGGGCAAACCCCATTGTGACAGGAATGCAAAATCTTTGACTTCAAGGATGGCTTGATATGCAATTTACACTTACAATTATTGTTCTTGCTAGGTAGCTTCGGTGTGATATTTGTATCTTCACATGGGACGTGTTTGAGAGCATAAACCTTCTGTATTCCCTAATTGGAAAAAGTGGACAATGTGATGGTGATACTATTAAGGAAATACCCAATGATTATGCTCTCAAGCATTTTCCATGTGAAGATAGAAGTATCACACTCAAGGTACCTCGGAAGAACAAGAATTGCAAGTGCAAATCTTTGCATGTCAGGGATGGAAGAAGATAATTATTCATAACTTAATGACTCTCTTCTTTTATGATACATTAGTAACGCATGATGAGCTTGCCTAGCTCGACCATCACCGAAAGTCGAAATAACAGTGAGAGTTGTAAGAGATGTTCCCGAAGGAAAAAAATCGACTTTTGACATTGACAGTCAATCTAGGCGAGTTCCACCTGTGGTACCTTGGTAGCACATGATGAGCTCACCCAGGTTGACCATCACTGAAAGTTGAATTGCAGTGAGAGAGTGTCCACCATATATGGAACCACGTAAGAGATGGGAATTGTGATCAACTTTTGACGTTGACAGTCGATCTGGGTGAGCTCTTCTTGTTTCACCTTGGTAACGCACGATGAGCTCATCCAGCTCGACTATCACCGGAAGTCGAAATAGTAGTGAGAGAGTGTCCACCATATATACATCCACCTAATATGAGAGTTGTGATCGACTTTTGACGTTGATGGTCCATCTGGGCGAGTTCATCCCATGATACCTTGGTAACACATGATGAATAGAATAGAAGTACTCTTTGATGTTTGATTCTTATATTATTTTTTCATCATCCGTTGAAAAGGTGATAACACAAATTGATCTTGCGGTTATGGCTTCCTACGATGACTCAACTTTTGGTAGGGTCGACTTCATGGTCAAGGACGAGCACACCAGTGAGGACCACATGGATAAGCTCATTAAAGTGCACCCCGGCCCGCTCATTCCGCTAAAGAATTTTCAGGATCTGTCCAAGAAGAATCCACCTACTAAGGAGAGTGAGGTCCCACCACGTAAGGAGAGCGTTCTCCCGCCACTCAACATCATTCAAGAAGACGCTTGCTCCTCCAATGTGGGGAATATGCCCACGTCCTCGGACTCCACAATCACTGGCTTCACTGACTATGCCTCCGAGTAGAACTCCATTCTTGTAGTATTGTGTTTGATAGTTTGACGATGACGTTGGAATGTTGTACTTATGTAGATGATGATGTGGACTCGAATGACTTTTGGTATATGAATTATGAAGCCTTATATTGCTTATATATGTCTTCATGCATGTGTTTTTTAATGCTTTGTTACACATTGAAATTTTGTTATTCTCCTTTCTGTAGATGAGGTGGTATGTGGCATACTCAGGTAGACATCCAGGAGTCTATGATTCATGGAAAGCGTGCTATGAACCAGTCAATCATTAGGGTATGATACTAGAGAGGAGGTAGAGCATGCTTACTGCATGTATTTTGTCAAGTAGGGAGAAATCAGAGCGGGTGGAAGTGGATGAAGCATCTCTTTGTCCTACTTGTGATCTTTATTAGGTTGATTCCTCTGTGGTCCATGCAACACAAATGGGTCACACTGAGGTTTTAGTGACTATTTGAGACTTGTAATGATGCTTTAGTTAGTTTGATGAAGAACTTTAGACTTGTTATGATGCTTTAGTTAATTTGATGACGAATATTGAACTTGTTATGATTCTTGTGCATTGCCTATGATGTGGTACTGTCCGCAGACAAAATTTTTCTGTTTATATGTCTTTTCTTGCAGCGTTGATGTAGAAACAAATAAAACAGAATATATGACTTCATCTTTGCTGAGTACGCCACTCGGTAAAACCAGATTGCCAAGAACAAAACTCGGCGAAGAAGCCTCGTGTCCTTCTCTAGAAGCATGGTTCATATCTTTGCCGAGTGTAAAGGCTGAGATCTCACCAAACATGGGTCGCTGGGGCTTGCATGGGACTGTATTGCCGAGTGGGACTACTCGATAGACGACAAACTCGGCAAAATGTAGTTTGCCGATATTTCTGACCAACAACTCGACAATTAATTGAGGCGATGTATCTCACTCATTGGCTTTCACGTGTGCCAAGTACCTATCGCAAGTACTAAGCAAAGTTTCGGCCACGTGGCACCTGCCGTCTTTGTCCGGCCCATCAAGTCTTTTTTTACCAAATCCCCATTTTAGTACTCAGCGAAGAATTTACCGAGTCACCGTGTTCTGGTTCTCAACAAACTCAGCTTTGCTGGTAGAATTCAGACCAAGTACCCTGGGCCGAGAACAAAACCCGGCAAAGGCGTCGCCAAGTGTGAAACGACTTTCGCCGAGGTTTTTTGGTACTCGGTAAAGTAGTAAATTCTAGAAGTGTGAACCAAGCGTGACGGGTACGATGAAATGCTTCAAGCATCATGGGAGCGACATGAGGCAGGAACAGTAGGCATAGAGGCTCTCTGGTCCAGGATAAGGAGCATCTCACGCGACATTCAACGGTGGTCTCAAACTGATTCAGGTGATAGTCAAATTAAAATCCTCTGCGAATAGCTTGAACGAGTTCGAATTAGCCTCAAATTAGCCTCAAATTAGCCTCCACGCGTGCAAATGAATGATTGAAATCGAAGGAAGGATATCCGCAGATGACTTACATGGGAAGATAAGACACGAGAAACGTCTCCTTGTCCTTATTGCTGACCATGAAATCGGTGATTTAGTTACTCGCGTATTCATGGTGCTTTTCGCAGACTGGCAAGAAGTGCTCGTGCGGGTCAACGACACTGATATAAGGTATCTGCTCAATCCTGATGAAGTAGTTCATGTCAAAGGCAAAAAGGTGGACAAACATAAAATCCAGCCTTTTCAAGTGAAGCATGTCGAAGATGTAATCGAATCGAAGGAAGAAGTTTTCCGCGGGGAATATGTCGACATACAACCTTTGCTGTGGCACGTTAACCACACAGAGCGGGTATTCTGGATTTTTGCGAGGCGATCAGGCTTTTCTCTCTTTGCAGCACATCGTCATGAAGTCTCCTCAGATCGCCGTATATGGCCTCTACCATTGCCTTAGGTAGGATGGGATCACCGGGATTATGGTATTTCGCCGCACCTATGACAGGTATACGGTCTTGAACCCGAGGCTACGGAGGCGGCTGGCTCGTAGAAGCAGATTTGATGCCTTTCCTCGGTGTCTTCCTATGCTTCTTTGCTACTCGGAGGTCGTCTATAATACGTTCAACCACCGGCAATTCAGGCACCGACTCATCACGCTCAAACCCTGAGTACTCATACTGCTGAGCCATCAATCCTCCGTAGACATAGGCGCTAGTATTGAGATACTGTAGAGTGTCATTGTCATCCTCAGCGATGGCATCGATATCATGCATTTTTTCTTCGACGGCGGCGACGTCATTAGCGACTAATGGAGCCTCTTCCTCACCCCGTCCACTATCACCTGGCACGACAGGCGATGCTATTTGGGTAGGTGGGGTGTTGATGTTCATACCTTGTTGAGGCTGCATGGTCGTGGGTGTGCTCCGGCCGCCTCCAGACGAAGCACACTCTTTGGCCACAACAGGACACAACTCTTGCAATTGCCAAGCAGCCGCGGGGTCTCGTCGACATCTCCCCCTAGCACCAGAGGAGTCAAATTCCCATGGCCCGGTTTGACACTGGCCACGGAAACCTTGAAGACGTGAGGGGGATCGGCCGGCTGTGGAACAATTGTTACAATCTCATAGTAGGGTTCCTTTTTGTCGATGGTCCGATGTTTCACCCTTACTTTGTAGGCGGACAACGCGGTGCTAAACTTTCCCATCGCGCGTTTGTTTATCTTCTTCATTGTCGGGTATTTGTCTGGATTAGTATATTTGATTTCATCCTGGCCCGGGAACAAGAATACCTGGTGCAGTTAATTAGTTAGGAGGGACTGCTCCATATCTGGTATCTTATTTAGTTTCTCATCATTGATGGTGGCGGTTGCCCGTAGGATGCAACCTATTTGATTGCCGTAGCGCACGCGCGCTTCCGCAGGCTCTTTTGGCTCAAAATTGCCGGAGTCCACCTCCGTGACCACCATTCTAGTAGTGCTGAGCTGGTTTGGGCGCTGTTGCCTCTTTGGTTTAGGTTCTATACCGGCTCCGCCAGTCTCGGTGCCGGTCTCGGCTCCGGTGTCAGTCTCAGCGCCAGTCTGGGCATCGGTCCTGATGTCGGTCTCAGTCTCGCATGTGACAGGTGGGCCCTGCAACAACCGTTGCTCATCGAGAAGGTTCAAATAGGCGGCTGCCGCCGCGTAGACGTTGCAATCACCAGAACCCTGTCCTTCATCGTTGCTATCCATGTTTTCTACAATTAAATCTAGACCTAATAAAATGAATAATGACATAAAAAGGCCAATGTGTTGCAGGAATGTTGATTCATTCCCGTTGCGGCAAATCCCGGGCACTCGATATGTCCTAGTTTCTAGCACAACTTATGCCGAAATTCATGGAAAATTTCGGCATGACCTTTGCTACAAACTGGACAAATAGAGCGCCTGAAATTTGCCGGAACGGAAATGAATTAACATTCCGGCTAAACATAGGCCACTTGGAATCATTCTCTGCAAACAACAAAAGGCCACTTGGGAATAATCAAACCACTTCAATGTTGCATATAACATGAGAAAACACTGTTGAGGAATTTGCATAAATCATGACCACTTCAATGAAAAGATATAATCAACAATAATGGAATATGCAAATGAACATCAATGACATATATCATATAACATCAATCTTGTTTTTTGTTTAGATAGCAACAATTACTTTAACCAAGTTTTTAAAAAGAAAAACAATTCTGTTTTTTGTTTATAGCTAAATGCCATAGCTACTGTTTTTTATTTATAGCTAAATACTATTATTTTTTGTCTAAAGCTAAAAGTCTAGCAAGGTATCATCTTTAAAATAAAACTTGCCTAAATTCTTTTCCTTGAAAAATAGTGGTCTTTTCAAAAACCAGAAACCTCTGCCTAGGACAGAACCGAAATTCTGTTCTAGCTATTCTTCTCAACACACACACACACATTATTTCTTTTCATCCAAATTGTTTTACAGCAAATATTCCAACAATACTTGACCTTATTAGAAATTGCAAAGGAACTCCATTTTCTCTAACCCTTCTGACCTCACCAAAATTTCCATAGTAAAACAATAGTACCTACTCCCAATTTTGTCAAAATTATTCAGGTCATAGTCCAAATAATTCAAATTTCATTTGAATGAAATTTGGACCAGATTCAGGTCCATAGTCCAAATAATTTTTTATATCTAAATGCTACTGTTTTTTGTTTATAGCCTCTATTAATTTAAAGCTAAATGCTACTATTATTTATATACCCTATGTTAATTTAAAGCTAAATCGAATTACTGTTTAGGCATTTTCATACAAATTTGCCCGAGCCAATTTCCTAGAAAATTGCTAATCTTTTTTGCTAAATGCTAAAAAAATGCCTATTGCCCTAAACAAATATAGGGTTCATATGAACACCTAGGGTTCATGTGAACATCACAACAACAACATGTAAATTTCCCTAGGAGAGAGAGAGGAGGGCAGGGGAGAGGAGAGGGAGAGCCTTATGGTCGGCGGCTCGGGTGGGCTCGGGTGGCAGCGGTCCTGGGCGGGCTCGGGAGGAGGCGGTGAGGTCAAGGGCGGCAACAGTGAGGTCGAGGGAGGCCTCGGGCGGTGGCGGTGAGGTCGAGGGCGTGCTCGATCGGGCAGGGCGATCGATGGCAGGGAGAGAGGAGTTGGGGGATGGGGGAGAGGGGGGAATGGACTTTGCAAAATTTTAAGCCCGCGTGGGCTTAAGTGAAAATAGCGGTAGCGCCGATAGGCAAAAAACTCTATAGCTAAGTTAGCTATAGCGCTTTCTACGAAAATGCGCTACTGCTATAGGAAGTACTTATTTATTTCCCTTTTTCTTTTCCTTTTATCTAAGAAACATAGCTATAGCGCGTGCGTATAGAACACGCTATTGCTAGATTAACTATAGCGCTTTGTGACAACAAGTGCTACTGCTATGTCTTTCTTCTTCATTTTGCTTTTTCTTTACATTTTCTTTTTTTTTTCATTTCTCCTTTTTCTACTTCTTTCAATTTCATTTACTTTTCTATTTATTTTCCATTTTATTTTCTATTTTTAGCAGTAGCATTCTATACAGAAAACACGCTACTACAAGGCACTTTGCGGTAACATTCTTTTTGCAGCATCGCTACTACTATTTCTAGCCTACCGACAACAGTGTGGGAATTACAGTAGTAGCGCTTTTACCTACAGACATGCTACTGCTACAACCATAGCTGCAACGCTCTTTGTTGGCATGCGCTACGGGTAACTAGTAGTAGCACTCTGTTCTAACCAGCGCTACTGCTATACCTTTGTGTATAAGGTTTTCCCTAGTAGTGTGTTACCCCGTGACATGTCTCCAACGTATCTACAATTTTTGATTGTTCCATGCTATTACATTATCTGTTTTAGATGTTAATGGGCTTATTTATACACTTTTATATTATTTTTGGGACTAACCTACTAACCCAAGGCCCAGTGCAAATTGCTGTTTTTTTGCCTATTTCAGTGTTTCACAAAAAAGGAATATCAAACGGAATTCAAACGGAATAAAACCTTTGGGAGAATTATTTTTGGAATAAACGTGATCCAGGGGACTTGGAGTGGACATCAAGCAACCAGCGAGGAGGCCACGAGGCTGGGGGGCACGCCTAGCCCCCCTGGATGCGCCCTCCCCCCTCGTGGGTCCCTCGTGGCTCCACGGACCTACTCCTTCCTCCTATATATATTCATATACCCCGAAAACATCCAAGAGCACCACGAAACCCGATTTCCACCGCCGCAACCTTATGTACCCAAGAGATGCCATCTTGGGGCCTTTTTTGGAGCTCCTCCGGAGGGGGAATTGATCACGGAGGGCCTCTACATCAACTCCATTGCCCCTCCGATAATGTGTGAGTAGTTTACCTCAGACCTTCGGGTCCATAGTTATTAGCTAGATGGCTTCTTCTATATCTTTGGATCTCAATAAAATGTTCTCCTCGATCTTCTTGGAGATCTATTCGATGTAACTCTTTTTGCAGTGTGTTTGTCGACATCAGATGAATTGTGGGTTTATGATCAAGTTTATCTATGAACAATATTTAATTCTTCTCTGAAATATTTTATGTATGATTTGTTATCTTTGCAAGTCTATTCGAATTATTAGTTTGGTTTGGCCTACTAGATTGATCTTTCTTGCAATGGGAGAAGTGCTTAGCTTTGGGTTCAATCTTGCGGTGTCCTTTTCCCAGTGACAGCAAGGCACATATTGTATTGTTGCCATCGAGGATAGAAAGATGGGGTTTATATCATATTGCTTGAGTTTATCCCGCTACATCATGTCATCTTGCCTAATGCATTACTCTGTTCTTATGAACTTAATACTCTAGATGCATGCTGGATAGCGGTCGATGTGTGGAGTAATAGTAGTAGATGCAGAATCGTTTCGGTCTACTTGTCACGGACGTGATACCTATATACATGACCATGCCTAGATATTCTCATAATTATTCACTTTTCTATCAATTGCTCGACAGTAATTTGTTCACCCACCGTAATACTTATGCTATCTTGAGAGAAGCCACAAGTGAAACCTATGGCCCCTGAGTCTATTCTCCTTTATATTAATCTTGTGTCAACAAGCTATTTCTGTTACTGTTTATTTTGCAATCTTTACTTTCAATCTATATCATAAAAATACAAAAAATATTTATCTTATTATTATTATCTCTGTCAGATTTCAGTCTCGTAAGTGACCGTGAAGGGATTGACAACCCCTTTATCGCGTTGGTTGTGAGGTTCTTATTTGTTTGTGTAGGTACGAGGGACTTGCGTGTAGTCTCCTACTGGATTGATATTTTGCTTCTCAAAAACTGAGGGAAATACTTATGCTACTTTGCTGCATCACCCTTTCCTCTTCAAGTGAAAACCAACACAGTGCTCAAGAGGTAGCAAGTAGGATTTCCGACGTCGTTGCCGGGGAGGTTGCACCAAGTCATGTCAAGATTTGATCTCCCGTCAACAAGCCATTTCTGGCTCCGTTGCCGGGGAGATCTACGCACAAGTCAAGACATACCAACTACCAATCACAAACTCTTATCCCTCACATTACATTATTTGCCATTCGCCTCTCGTTTTCCTCTCCCCCACTTCACCCTTGCCGTTTTATTCGCCCTCCTTTTCCGTCCCCCTCTGTTTTGTTCGCCTCTTTTTCGCTTGCTTCTTGTGTCGCCGTGTGTCATCATGGCTAGTCCTTCTACCATCGTTAGTACTCCCGATCATGAAGGTCTTAATTTTAAACAATGGGAGGGAGAAAATCTAAAAGATGCTTGGCATAGAATTTGCAATGCTCAGAATAGATCTACTAGGAAGCAAACCACTTCCGTTCTTCTTCGCAATTTTTATGTAGGCATCACTCCTTGGAATAGATATATTCTTGATACCATTATTGGAGGGAATTTCTTGGGTAGCCATACTTTTGATTCTTATAATGCTATGATAGATTTGTTTGGCCCAACACCTCTTATGGTTAATGGAACTGTTTTAACTTTGGAGCATGTGATGCAAAGGCTTGAAATTATTGAAAATAAAGTTGCCTCTGTAGAGTTGATTGAAAATTTGGATAAAAATATCCACAACCAAATCACTCAATTTGGATCTAATGTAGGGGTTACTATGAATTTTTTAAAGAAAAAGAACCTATAGTTAACGAAAGAATAGATCAAGATTCCACAAGAATTGGTAAACTTGAGGATATCATTACTAATTTAGGGTCTGCCTTTTCATCCGTTTGAAATAACCCAAATCCTCCTACCTCCAATATTGCTAAATTAATGTATGTTCCTAAAAATAAGGGTGAATCTTCTAGTAAGGAAAATGCGGATCTCAAATCAATAAGTGTTCACCCCAACTTCTTCAATATCATTAGGGAACCTTTTGCTACAAATGAATTTCTTGATTTCTTGCCTAGGAGTTTGATCATTAATAAAAAGAAGGAAACTCCAAAGGGTTATAAGTGTTCCATTGAATAATTACATACCAAAGATGATAATACCTAGATCTATTCTTGCTTTTATGCCTAGCTAGGGGTGTTAAACGATGTCTCTTGTTCGGAGGCAACCCAATTTTATTTTTGTTCCTTGCTTTTTGGTTCTGTTTAGTAATAAATAATTCAGCTAGACTCTGTTTATATGTGGTTTTGTGCTTTTAATTAGTGTTTGTGCCAAGTAGAACCTTTGGGAAGACTTGGGGAAAGTCTTTGCGATCTTGCTGTAAAAAACAGAAACTTTAGCACTCATGAGATTTGCTGCCATTTTTTTACTGGAGAGTGCGATTAAGTTTATTCTTTTTGAAGATGACTAATAGATAAATTCCTCACGTCTAGCAATTTATGTTAGAATTTTTGGTATTACAGAAGTATTCGAAACCTACAGATTACTACAGACTGTTCTATTTTTGACAAATTCTGTTTTTTCGTGTGTTGTTTGTTTATTTTGATGAATCCATGGCTAGAATCGGAGGTTATGAACGATAGAGAAGTTGGAATACAGTAGGTTTAACACCAAAATAAATAAATAATTTGCTCATTATAGTACCTTAAGTGGTGGTTTGTTTTCTTATACTAACGGAGCTCATGAGATTTTCTGTTTAAGTTTTGTGTTGTGAAGTTTTCAAGTTTTGGGTAAAGATTTGATGAATTATGGAGAAGGAGTGGCAAGAGACTAAGATTGAGGATGCCCATGGCACCCCAAGGTAAAATTCAAGGACAACCAAAAGCCTAAGCTTGGGGATGCCCCGGAAGGCATCCCCTCTTTTGTCTTCTTCTATCGGTAACTTTACTTGAGGCTATATTTTTTTTCACCACATGATATGTGTTTTGCTTGGAGCGTCTTGTATGATCTGAGTCTTTGCTTTTTAGTTTACCACACTCATCGTTGCTGTACACACCTTTTGGGAGAGACACACATGAATTGAAATTTATTAGAATACTCTATGTGCTTCACTTATATCTTTCGAGCTAGATAATTTTGCTCTAGTGCTTCACTTATATCTTTTAGAGAACGGTGGTGGTTTTATTTTATAGAAATTATTGACCTCTCATGATTCACTTATATCATTTTGAGATTCCCTTAGAACAGCATGGTAATTTTCTTTGGTTATGAAACTAGTCCTAATATGATAGGCATCCAAGATGGGTATAATAAAAACTATCATAGAAAGTGCATTGAATACTATGAGAAGTTTGATACTTGATAATTGTTTTGAGATATAAAGGTGGTGATATTAGAGTTGTGCTAGGTGAGTAGTTGTAAATTTGAGAAATACTTGTGTTGAAGTTTGCAAGTCCCGTAGCATGCACGTATGGTAACCGTTGTGTAACAAATTTGAAACATGAGGTGTTCTTAGATTGTCTTCCTTATGAGTGGCGGTCGGGAACGAGCGATGGTCTTTTCCTACCAATCTATCCCCCTAGGAGCATGCATGTAGTGCTTGGTTTTTGATGACTCGTAGATTTTTGCAATAAGTATGTGAGTTCTTTATGACTAATGTTGAGTACATGGATTATACACACTCTCACCCTTCCATCATTGCTAGCCTCTTCGGTACCATGCATTGCCCTTTCTCACCTTGAGAGTTGGTGCAAACTTCGCCGGTGCATCCAAACCCCGTGATATGATACGCTCTATCACACATAAACCTCCTTATATCTTCCCTAAAATAGCCACCATACCTACCTATTATGGCATTTCCATAGCCATTCCGAGATATATTGCCATGCAACTTTCCACCATTTCATTTACGAGACGCTTCATCATTGTCATATTGCTTTGCATGATCATATAGTTGACATCGTATTTGTGGCAAAGCCACCATGCATAATTTATCATACATGTCACTCTTGATTCATTGCCCTTCCCGGTACACCACCGGAGGCATTCATATAGTGTCATATTTTGTTTTGGTATTGAGTTGTAATCATTGAGTTGTAAATAGATCGAATTTTGATGATCATTATAAACAGAGCATTGTCCCCCCCCCCCAAAAGAAAGGCCAAAAAAAGGAAAAAAAAGAAGAAAAAAAGGGGCAATGCTACTATCCTTTTGCACACATGTGCTTCAAAGTAGCACCATGATCTTTATGATAGAGAGTCTCTTGTTTTGTCACTTTCATATACTAGTGGGAATTTTTCATTATAGAACTTGGCTTGTATATTCCAACAATGGGCTTCCTCGAATGCCCTAGGTCTTCGTGAGAAAGCAAGTTGGATGCACACCCACTTAGTTTCTTTTGTTGAGCTTTCACATCAATTGATGGGAATCTCCCTAGCCCGTTCATTAGCCTCGTTGATGTGATACTTTATCCTTTTTTGTCTGCTCCACATAACCCCCTATCATTATTCTATTCCATCCATAGTGCTATATCCATGGCTCACGCTCATGTATTGCATGAAAGTTGAAAAAAGTTTGAGATTACTAAAGTATGAAACAATTGCTTGGCTTGTCATCGGGGTTGTGTGATACGTCTCCAATCTATCTATAATTTTTGATTGTTCCATGCTATTATATTATCAACCTTGGATGTTTTATATGAATTTATACGCTATTTTATATGCTTTTTGGGACTAACCTATTAACCTAGAGCCCAGTACCAGTTTCTGTTTTTCCTTGTTTTAGAGTATCGCAGAAAAGGAAAATCAAACGGAGTGCAATTGACCTGAAACTTCCCGGAACTTATTTTTGGAAGGAAACCAACCCGGTAGACTTGGAGTCCACGTAAGGGAAGCAACAAGGAAGCCACGAGGTAGGGGGGCGCGCCCACCCCCCTGGGCGCGCCCTGCACCCTCGTGGGCCCCTCGTGGCTCCCCTGACGTACTTCTTCCTTCTATATATACCCATATACCCTAAAACGGTCAGGGAGCACAATAGATCGGGAGTTCCGCCACCAGAAGCCTCCGTAGCCATCGAAAACCAATCTAGACCCGTTCCGGCACCCTGCCGAAGGGGGCAATCCTTCTCCAGTGGCCATCTTCATCATCCCGGTGCTCTCCATGACGAGGAGGGAGTAGTTCTCCCTCGGGGCTGAGGGTATGTACTAGTAGCTATGTGTTTGATCACTCTCTCTCTCGTGTTCTTGAGGAGGTACGATCTTGATGCATCGCGAACTTCGCTATTATAGTTGGATCTTATAATGTTTTCTCCCCCCTCTACTCTCTTGTAATGGATTGAGTTTCCCCTTTGAAGTTATCTTATCAGATTGAGTCTTTAAAGATTTGAGAACACTTGATGTATGTCTTGCCGTGCGTATCTGTGGTGACAATGGGATATCACGTGATTCACTTGATGTATGTTTTGGTGATCAACTTGCAGGTTCCTCCCATGAACCTATGCATAGGGGTTGGCACACGTTTTTGTCGTGATTCTCCGGTAGAAACTTTGGGGGCACTCTTTGAGGTTCTATGTGTTGGTTGAATAGATGAATCTGAGATTGTGTGATGCATATCGTATAATCGTACCCACGGATACTTGAGGTGACATTGGAGTATCTAGGTGACCTTAGGGTTTTGGTTGATTTGTGTCTTAAGGTGTGACTCTAGTACGAACTCTAGGGCTGTTTGTGACACTTATAGGAATAGCCCAACGGATTGATTGGAAAGAATAACTTTGAGGTGGTTTCGTACCCTACCATAATCTCTTCGTTCGTTCTCCGCTATTAGTGACTTTGGAGTGACTCTTTGTTGCATGTTGAGGGATATTTATGTGATCCAATTATGTTATTATTGTTGAGAGAACTTGTACTAGTGAAAGTATGAACCCTAGGCCTTGTTTCAACGCATTGCAATACCGTTTGTGCTCACTTTTATCATTAGTTATCTTGCTGTTTTTATATTTTCAGATTACAAAAACCATTATCTACTATCCATATACCACTTATATCATCATCTCTTCGCTGAACTAGTGCACCTATACAATTTACCATTGTATTGGGTGTGTTGGGGACACAAGAGACTCTTTGTTATTTGGTTGCAGGGTTGCTTGAGAGAGACCATCTTCATCCTACGCCTCCTACGGATTTTTAAACCTTAGGTCATCCACTTGAGGGAAATTTGCTACTGTCCTACAAACCTCTGCACTTGGAGGCCCAACAACGTCTACAAGAAGAAGGTTGTGTAGTAGACATCAAGCTCTCTTCTGGCGCCGTTGCCGGGGAGGTGAGTGCTTGAAGGTATATCTTTAGATTTTGCAATCGAATATTTTTTGTTTCTTGTTTTATCACTAGTTTAGTTTATAAAAGAAAACTACAAAAATGGAATTAAGTTTGCCTCATACGCTTCATCTTTTTAATATCTTTCGTGAGTATGATGGAAAGGAAAATTGTGCCAAAGTGCTAGAAGAAGAATGCATCAGAATGTTTGGCACTAAATATTTGAATGATGAGCATGATTGCAATGTTGTTAGTATGAATTCATTGAATATCTATGATGCTAATGATATGCAAAGCCACAAGCTTGGGGAAGCTATGTTTGATGAAGATGATATTTTTTGTCCACTAGTAGAAAAAGGGCCTATTGTCCCAGTTCGTAAGGGCCTTTTGTCCCGGTTCCTGAACCGGGTCTAAAGGGTCGGTACTAATGCCCTGTCCCTTTAGTCCCGGTTCAATCCAGAACCGGCACAAATGGGCCTCCACATGGCCTGTGCACGGAGCCCAGGCAGGAGGGCCTTTGGTCCCGGATGGTGGCACCAACCGGTACCAATAGGCATCCACGCGTCAGCATTTCTGTGGCTTGGGTTTTTGTTTTTTTTTGAAGGGGGGGGGTTGTTTGGGGGTTTTGGGGGGTTAATTTAGGTGTTTCATATATTGTGTTAGCTAGATATAATTAATATAGAGAAGTGTCCTCTCTTATATCCGTGCTTGGTTGACGCTACGTACTATACATACGTATAGAGAGGACTAGACACGCTAGCTAGCTAGTAAGCAAACGAAGGAAACAGAAGATCGTCATGAACATATATGCATACAGAGAGAAGTGATATCGACCACCTCTCCTTCTCCGAGAGATTGGTCGAACAACAAGTTCTCGTATATCTATCCGACACTACCGGCTACATATATACAATAATTATCTCTTACAAATATAATCTCCTAACATATGGACTCATGGTCCACATAGTATTCTCCGTCTTCAGCGATCACGTGGTCAAGAAAGAATGCCGCCAATTCCTCTTGAATTGCACACATGCGAGCTGGTGCTAGGAGTTCATCCCGCTTCCGAAACATCTATTTGAAGAAGGGGGTCAATACATATATATATATATGAATGAATGAAACTCAACACAAATGATGGTAATAAAATAAAATTGTGAATGTTGTTATTTACGTACTTCATATTGTTCGTCAGAGTAGCCCTGCTCACAGGTCGTGTGGCGGATGGACTCGCAAACGTAGTATCCACAGAAATCATTCCCTTGTTCTTGCCACAACCACTTTGCAATAAATAGAGGTCAAGCAAACTGATAAGCAAGAATGCCAAATGGTATTGATGAAACTAGCGCTTGAATCAATAGGAGATGCGCGGAACATGCTACTATAGTACTTACTTTCGGGTGTCTAAATTGCAGCTTCTTTGGGAGTCCTGGAGCTTTTTTGGTCAATTTTTCCAAACCCTGCCTGACAAAGAAAACAATTACTTGATATATCAGGAAATGAACAAAGTTGCTGATATGGTGGATAGTGATCGATTTAACATACTTCTCGAGCATTTGAGTCATGTCCGCATAGTCCTGGGGATCTTTTCGTCTTGAGTCTAAGACGGTTACTAGTCCCTGCTCATGCTTAATCTCTAGGAGAATATAGTGGAAACTGCACACGCATGCATAACTCATCAATTACATTACTATAACCTTGACTAATATATAAGGGAAACCGAATACGCACAAGACAGTAACACTCACTTGAAGTTGTAAGGAAAGAGTATTATATCTTTGTTTTCATTTATTACCAACGATCGTAGCAAGTTGGCCTCGGTATCTGCGGCATGAAATTTAACCTCAGTTGCATCTATGAGATATGTGTTAATGAACCCAATATCACCGACTTGTCTTTTCTTCAATTCGGCGATCTTCAATCTGCATAATATAGTGAGGATAATTATAAATACATGCAATGAAAGAGACTTAATGATAGAAGTAGTACTACTTACAGACAGTAGCAGGTGACCGTTGCTCTATCGAGGGCCAATTGATTGAAAAACTGAAAGAACTCCTCAAATGGAACATGCAACAGTTCAATTCCAACGAGGTCATGCTCCTTTTTACCTCTCACATACAAAGTACTCCTCCCCCAGACTCTCTGCAGATTTTCAAGTACCAATCATGCAATCTTCGCATCATCATTGATAGAGATCTTTCATCTTTGACGAGAGGCTTCCCGTACTCGTATCTTTGTATCTGCACCTCCATGGAATCATAATGTACATCGTCGGGCAGGTAATCACCAAGATTGCTATAACCGGGCACCATCCTCGGATCATTCGCGACGATGTCGCTAGGCACCTTGAGCGGGGGGCACGATTGCTTCGCTTGTTCGCCGAGCTGACAGTACTTCCCGACCGCTCCGCTTCGGCAAATTCCTTTCCAATAATGCGCTCATAGTTTCCTTTCGGCGGAGACTTGGGTGGTTTTGTCAGGGCACCCAGAGTGCGCTTCGCTTTCACCGGATCTACCTTCTCCTCCGGAGGTGGATGTTTCTTTGCTTTCCCCCTTCAATGAAGTTCCTCACTTCTTCTCGCGCGATCTCGGCGTTCTCCTCCGGGGTCCTCTCGTATGGTAACTTCTCTGGAGTCTTTAGAGAAGGACCGAATCTGTATGTCCTCGCGCCTCTGGCTGTACTGCTAGACGCTGATAGAGTAGACAGAGCGGTTGTCTTCTTTACTTTCTTACGAGGTGGAGGAGAAGGACTATGACACGCCGGAGCAGCCAGAGCGGCGGCAGGTCTCTTCCGCCCTTGCTGATGAGACGGAGAAGGAGGAGGCTGGCTGCTCGGGCGCGCCGGCGCAGGCGGAGAAGGAGGCGGTGTGCCGCCACGCGCCGGAGAAGGAGCCGAGCGAGTGCCCTGATCGTCACTCGCCGGAGGAGGAGGTGGTGGAGGAGGCGGAGTGCCCTGACTCGCCGGAGGAGGAGGAGGAGGCGGAGGCGTCTAGTTCGGAAGGTTGATGATCTCCTTCCGCCATAGGCATGGAGTCTTCAGAGCAGAACCCAGCCGAGTCTCCCCTTCACCGGTGGGGTGGTCAAGCTAGAGGTCCTTAAATCCCTCCGTTATTTCATCCACCATCACCCTAGCATATCCTTCTGGAATCGACCGACAGTGAAAAGTTGCGCCGGGTTCATTAGGAAAAACAGAGCCAACAGCCGCCTTGACCTTCATATTAATCCATTGCGTCATAAGGTGGAATTTTTGAGATTCCATGATAGCATCCACGGGATAGCTGGCAGGAGCCCTCAAGACATGCTCCGACTGAAGCAGCTCGGTGGAAGCCACGCTGCTTCTCCGCTGAGATGGCGGGGTAGCTTCGGGGGAAGCTTCGGCAGTTCTTTTGCTGCGATTTGCTTCTCGTTCATCTATCGCTTGTACCCTTGCTTCCAGCGTCTACATTTGGGTCTGCTGCACTTTTTTCCTCCTCTCCTGGCATTTGTAACCGCCTGCGTCCGGAAACCCAACCTTCCACGGAATGGAGCCTGGCGTGCCTCGTGTCCGTCCAGGGTGCTCAGGATTCCTGAGGGCCATTGTGAGCTCATCGTTCTCTCTGTCTGGAATGAACGTCCCTTGCTGCGCTGCTTCGATATACTGCTGAAGCTTCTTGAATGGTATGTCCATTTGATCGTTCTTCCAAATGCACTTCCCTGATATAGGGTCCAAGGTTCTGCCAGCCCCGAAGAACCAAGTCCGGCAATGGTCTGGCCAGTTAATTGTCTCTGGATCGATCCCTTTATCAACCAGATCATTCTCAGTCTTGGCCCACTTAGGCCGGGCTATGAGCTATCCACCTGACCTCGTGCGATGGTGATGTTTCTTCTTTGCAACATTTTGCTTGTTTGTCGCCGATAAATTCTTACTCTTTTCCGTTGTCTTGTGGGCCACAAATGCGGGCCAGTGATCTCTGATCTTCTTGTTGGGGAACGTAGTAATTTCAAAAAATTTCCTACGCACACGCAAGATCATGGTGATGTATAGCAACGAGAGGGGAGAGTGTTATCTACGTACCCACGCAGACCGACTGCGGAAGTGTTGACGCAACATAGAGGAAGTAGTCGTACGTCTTCCTGATCCGACCGATCCAAGCACCGTTACTCCGGCACCTTCGAGTTCTTAGCACACGTACAACTCGATGACGTTCCCCGGGCTCTGATCCAGCAAAGCTTCGGGGATGAGTTCCGTCAGCACAACGGCGTGGTGATGATGATGATATTCTACCGACGCAGGGCTTCGCCTAAGCACTACAACGATATGATCGAGGTGGAATATGGTGGCAGGGGGCACCGCACAGGGCTAAGGAACGATCACGTGGATCAACTTGTGTGTCCTAGGGTGCCCCCCTGCCTCCGTATATAAAGGAGCCAAGGGGGAGGGGGCGGCCGGCCAAGGAGGGCGCGCCAAGGGAGTCCTACTCCCTCTGGGAGTAGGATTCCCCCCCCCCAATCCTAGTTGGAATAGGATTCCTTGAGGGGGGAAAGAGAGAGAGGGGGCCGGCCACCTATCCTTGTCCTAATAGGACTAGGGGAGGGGGGAGGCGCACGCACACGCAAGATCATGGTGATGTATAGCAACGAGAGGGGAGAGTGTTATCTACGTACCCACGCAGACCGACTGCGGAAGTGTTGACGCAACATAGAGGAAGTAGTCGTACGTCTTCCTGATCCGACCGATCCAAGCACCGTTACTCCGGCACCTTCGAGTTCTTAGCACACGTACAACTCGATGACGTTCCCCGGGCTCTGATCCAGCAAAGCTTCGGGGATGAGTTCCGTCAGCACAACGGCGTGGTGATGATGATGATATTCTACCGACGCAGGGCTTCGCCTAAGCACTACAACGATATGATCGAGGTGGAATATGGTGGCAGGGGGCACCGCACAGGGCTAAGGAACGATCACGTGGATCAACTTGTGTGTCCTAGGGTGCCCCCCTGCCTCCGTATATAAAGGAGCCAAGGGGGAGGGGGCGGCCGGCCAAGGAGGGCGCGCCAAGGGAGTCCTACTCCCTCTGGGAGTAGGATTCCCCCCCCCCCCCCAATCCTAGTTGGAATAGGATTCCTTGAGGGGGGAAAGAGAGAGAGGGGGCCGGCCACCTATCCTTGTCCTAATAGGACTAGGGGAGGGGGGAGGCGCGCGGCCCACCTTGGGCTGCCCCTTTCTCCTTTCCACTAAAGCCCACTAAGGCCCATATAGCTCCCGGGGGGTTCCGGTAAACTCCCGGTACTCCGGTAAAATCCCGATTTCACCCGGAACACTTCCGATATCCAAACATAGGCTTCCAATATATCAATCTTTATGTCTCGACCATTTCGAGACTCCTCGTCATGTCCATGATCACATCCATGACTCCGAACAATCTTCGGTACATCAAAAATGCATAAACTCATAATAACTGTCATCGTAACGTTAAGCGTGCGGACCCTACGGTTCGAGAACAATGTAGACATGACCGAGACACGTCTCCGGTCAATAACCAATAGCGGGATCTAGATGCCCATATTGGCTCCTACATATTCTACGAAGATCTTTATCGGTCAGACCGCATAACAACATACGTTGTTCCCTTTGTCATCGGTATGTTACTTGCCCGAGATTCGATCGTCGGTATCCAATACCTAGTTCAATCTCGTTATTGGCAAGTCCCTTTACTCATTCTGTAATACATCATCCCGCAACTAACTCATTAGTTGCAATGCTTGCAAGGCTTATGTGATGTGCATTACCGAGAGGGCCCAGAGATACCTCTCCGACAATCAGAGTGACAAATCCTAATCTCGAAATACGCCAACCCAACATCTACCTTTGGAGACACCTGTAGAGCTCCTTTATAATCACCCAGTTACGTTGTGACGTTTGGTAGCACACAAAGTGTTCCTCCGGTAAACGGGAGTTGCATAATCTCATAGTCATAGGAACATGTATAAGTCATGAAGAAAGCAATAGCAACATACTAAACGATCGGGTGCTAAGCTAATGGAATGGGTCATGTCAATCAGATCATTCAACTAATGATGTGACCTCGTTAATCAAATAACAACACTTTGTTCATGGTTAGGAAACATAACCATCTTTGATTAACGAGCTAGTCAAGTAGAGGCATACTAGTGACACTAAGTTTGTCTATGTATTCACACATGTATTATGTTTCCGGTTAATACAATTCTAGCATGAATAATAAACATTTATCATGATATAAGGAAATAAATAATAACTTTATTATTGCCTCTAGGGGATATTTCCTTCAGTCTCCCACTTGCACTAGAGTCAATAATCTAGATTACACAGTAATGATTCTAACACCCATGGAGCCTTGGTGTTGATCATGTTTTGCTCATGGAAGAGGCTTAGTCAACGGGTCTGCAACATTCAGATCCGTATGTATCTTGGAAATATCTATGTCTCCCACCTGGACTAGATCCCAGATGGAATTGAAGTGTCTCTTGATGTGTTTGGTTCTCTTGTGAAATCTGGATTCCTTTGCCAAGGCAATTGCACCAGTATTGTCACAAAAGATTTTCATTGGACCCGATGCACTAGGTATGACACCTAGATCGGATATGAACTCCTTCATCCAGACTCCTTCGTTTGCTGCTTCCGAAGCAGCGATGTACTCCGCTTCACATGTAGATCCCGCTACGACGCTTTGTTTAGAACTGCACCAACTGACAACTCCACCGTTTAATGTAAACACGTATCCGGTTTGCGATTTAGAATCGTCCGGATCAGTGTCAAAGCTTGCATCAACGTAACCGTTTACAATGAGCTCTTTGTCACCTCCATATACGAGAAACATATCCTTAGTCTTTTTCAGGTATTTCAGGATGTTCTTGACCGCTGTCCAGTGATCCACTCCTGGATTACTTTGGTACCTCCCTGCTAGACATATAGCAAGGCACACATGAGGTCTGGTACACAGCATTGCATACATGATAGAGCCTATGGATGAAGCATAGGGAACATCTTTCATTTTCTCTCTATCTTCTGTAGTGGTCGGGCATTGAGTCTTACTCAACTTCACACCTTGTAACACAGGCAAGAACCCTTTCTTTGCTTGATCCATTTTGAACTTCTTCAAAACTTTGTCAAGGTATGTGCTTCGTGAAAGTCCAATTAAGCGTCTTGATCTATCTCTATAGATCTTGATGCCCAATATGTAAGCAGCTTCACCGAGGTCTTTCATTCAAAAACTCTTATTCAAGTATCCCTTTATGCTATCCAGAAATTCTATATCATTTCCAATCAGCAATATGTCATCCACATATAATATCAGAAATGCTACAGAGCTCCCACTCACTTTCTTGTAAATACAGGCTTCTCCAAAAGTCTGTATAAAACCAAATGCTTTTGATCACACAAAGCGTTTATTCCAACCCCGAGAGGCTTGCACCAGTCCAAAAATGGATCGCTGGAGCTTGCACACTTTGTTAGCTCCCTTTGGATCGACAAAACCTTCCGGTTGCATCATATACAACTCTTGTTCCAGAAATCCATTCAGGAATGCAGTTTTGACATCCATCTGCCAAATTTCATAATCATAAAATGCGGCAATTGCTAACATGATTCGGACAGACTTAAGCATCGCTACGGGTGAGAAGGTCTCATCGTAGTCAACCCCTTGAACTTGTCGAAAACCTTTTGCGACAAGTCGAGCTTTGTAGACAGTAACATTACCGTCAGCGTCAGTCTTCTTCTTGAAGATCCATTTATTCTCAATTGCTTGCCGATCATTGGGCAAGTAAACCAAAGTCCATACTTTGTTCTCATACATGGATCCCATCTCAGATTTCATGGCTTCAAGCCACTTTGCGGAATCTGGGCTCACCATCGATTCTTCATAGTTCGTAGGTTCATCATGATCTAGCAGCATGATTTCCAGAACAGGATTACCGTACCACTCTGGTGCGGATCTCGCTCTGGTTGATCTACGAGGTTCAGTATCTTGTCCTGAAGTTTCATGATCATCATCATTAGCTTCCTCACTAATTGGTATAGGTGTCGCAGAAACAGTTTTCTGTGATGTACTACTTTCCAATAAGGGAGCAGGTACAGTTACCTCGTCAAGTTCTACTTTCCTCCCACTCACTTCTTTCGAGAGAAACTCCTTCTCTAGAAAGGATCCATTCTTAGCAACGAATGTCTTGCCTTCGGATCTGTGATAGAAGGTGTACCCAACAGTCTCCTTTGGGTATCCTATGAATACACATTTCTCCGATTTGGGTTCGAGCTTATCAAGTTGAAGCTTTTTCACATAAGCATCGCAGCCAAGAAACGATAACTTCGGTTTCTTGCAAAACCATAGTTCATAAGGCGTCGTCTCAACGGATTTTGATGGTGCCCTATCTAACGTGAATGCGGCCGTCTCTAAAGCATAACCCCAAAACGATAGCGGTAAATCAGTAAGAGACATCATAGATCACACCATATCTAGTAAAGTACGATTACGACGTTCGGACACACCATTACGCTGTGGTGTTCCGGGTGGCGTGAGTTGCGAAACTATTCCACAATTTTTCAAATGTACACCAAACTCGTAACTCAAATATTCTCCTCCACGATCAGATCGTAGGAACTTTATTTTCTTGTTACGATGATTTTCAACTTCACTCTGAAATTCTTTGAACTTTTCAAATGTTTCAGACTTATGTTTCATTAAGTAGATATACCCATATCTGCTTAAGTCATTTGTGAAGGTGAGAAAATAACGACATCCGCCACGAGCCTCAATATTCATCGGACCACATACATCGGTATGTATGATTTCCAACAAATCTGTTGCTCTCTCCATAGTACCGGAGAACGGTGTTTTAGTCATCTTGCCTATGAGGCACGGTTCGCAAGTACCAACTGATTCATAATCAAGTGGTTCCAAAAGTCCATCAGTATGGAGTTTCTTCATGCGCTTTATACCGATATGACCTAAACGGCAGTGCCACAAATAAGTTGCACTATCATTATCAACTCTTCATCTTTTGGCTTCAACATTATGAATATGTGTGTTACTACTATCGAGATTCATCAAAAATAGAGCACTCTTCAAAGGTGCATGACCATAAAAGATATTACTCATATAAATAGAACAACCATTATTCTCTGATTTAAATGAATAACCGTCTCACATCAAACAAGATCCAGATATAATGTTCATGCTCAACGCTGGCACCAAATAACAATTATTTAGGTCTAATATTAATCCCGAAGGTAGATGTAGAGGTAGCGTGCCGACCGCGACCACATCAACTTTGGAACCGTTTCCCACGCGCATCGTCACCTCGTCCTTCGCCAATGTTTGCTTAATCCTTAGTCCCTGTTTCGAGTTGCAAATATTAGCAACAGAACCAGTATCAAATACCCAGGTGCTACTGCGAGCTCTAGTAAGGTACACATCAATAACATGTATATCACATATACCTTTGTTCACCTTGCCATCCTTCTTATCCGCCAAATACTTGGGGCAGTTCCGCTTCCAGTGACCAGTCTGCTTGCAGTAGAAGCACTCAGTTTCAGGCTTAGGTCCAGACTTGGGTTTCTTCTCTTGAGCAGCAACTTGCTTGCCGTTCTTCTTGAAGTTCCCCTTCTTCTTCCCTTTGCCCTTTTTCTTGAAACTAGTGGTCTTGTTGACCATCAACATTTGATGCTCCTTCTTGATTTCTACCTCCGCAGCTTTCAGCATTGCGAAGAGCTCGGGAATAGTCTTGTTCATCCCTTGCATATTATAGTTCATCACGAAGCTCTTGTAGCTTGGTGGCAGTGATTGGAGAATTCTGTCAATGACGCAATCATCTGGAAGATTAACTCCCATCTGAATCAAGTGATTATTATACCCAGACATTTTGAGTATATGCTCACTGACAGAACTGTTCTCCTCCATCTTGCAGCTATAGAACTTATTGGAGACTTCATATCTCTCATTCCGGGCATTTGCTTGAAATATTAACTTCAACTCCTGGAACATCTCATATGCTCCATGACGTTCAAAGCGTCGTTGAAGTACCGATTCTAAGCCGTAAAGCATGGCACACTGAACTATCAAGTAGTCATCAGCTTTGCTCTGCCAGACGTTCATAACATCTGGTGTTGCTCCAGCAGCAGGCTTGGCACCCAATGGTGCTTCCAGGACGTAATTCTTCTGAGCAGCAATGAGGATAATCCTCAAGTTACGGACCCAGTCCGTGTAATTCCTACCATCATCTTTCAACTTTGCTTTCTCAAGGAACGCATTAAAATTCAACGGAACAACAGCACGAGCCATCGATCTACAATCAACATAAACAAGCAAGATACTATCAGGTACTAGGTTCATGATAAGTTTAAGTTCAATTAATCAAATTACTTAAGAACTCCCACTTAGATAGACATCCCTCTAATCCTCTAAGTGATCACGTGATCCAAATCAACTAAACCATAACCGATCATCACGTGAGATGGAGTAGTTTTCAATGGTGAACATCGTTATGTTGATCATATCTACTATATGATTCACGCTCGACCTTTCGGTCTCCGTGTTCCGAGGCCATATCTGCATATGCTAGGCTCGTCAAGTTTAACCTGAGTATTCTGCGTGTGCAAAAACTGGCTTGCACCCGTTGTAGATGGACGTAGAGCTTATCACACCCGATCATCACATGGTGTCTGGGCACGACGAACTTTGGCAACGATGCATACTCAGGGAGAACACTTCTTGATAATTTAGTGAGAGATCATCTTATAATGCTACCGTCAATCAAAGCAAGATAAGAAGCGTAAAAAGATAAACATCACATGCAATCAATATAAGTGATATGATATGGCCATCATCATCTTGTGCTTGTGATCTCCATCTCTGAAGCACCGTCATGATCACCATTGTCACCGGCGCGACAACTTGATCTCCATCGTAGCATCGTTGTCGTCTCGCCAATCTTATGCTTCCACGACTTTCGCTACCGCTTAGTGATAAAGTAAAGCATTACATCGCGATTGCATTGCATACAATAAAGCGACAACCATATGGCTCCTGCCAGTTGCCGATAACTCGGTTACAAAACATGATCATCTCATACAATAAAATTCATCATCATGCCTTGACCATATCACATCACAACATGCCCTGCAAAAACAAGTTAGACATCCTCTACTTTGTTGTTGCAAGTTTTACGTGGCTGCTACGGGCTTAAGCAAGAACCAATATCACCTACGCATCAAAACCACAACGATAGTTTGTCAATTTGACTCCGTTTTAACCTTCGCATGGACCGGGCGTAGCCACACTCGGTTCAACTAAAGTTGGAGAGACAGTCGCCCGCAAGCCACCTATGTGCAAAGCACGTCGGGAGAACCCGTCTCGCGTAAGCGTACGCGTAATGTCGGTCCGGGTCGTCTCGTCCAACAATACCGCCGAACCAAAGTATGACATGCTGGTAGGCAGTATGACTTATATTGCCCACAACTCACTTGTGTTCTACTCGTGCATATAACATCAACATATAAAACCTAGGCTCGGATGCCACTGTTGGGGAACGTAGTAATTTCAAAAATTTGCCTACGCACACGCAAGATCATGGTGATGTATAGCAACGAGAGGAGAGAGTGTTGTCTACGTACCCACGCAGACCGACTGCGGGAGCGTTGACGCAATGTAGAGGAAGTAGTCGTACGTCTTCCCGATCCGACCGATCCAAGCACCGTTACTCCGGCACCTCCGAGTTCTTAGCACACGTACAGCTCGATGACGTTCCCCGGGCTCTGATCCAGCAAAGCTTCAGGGATGAGTTCCGTCAGCACAACGGCATGGTGACGATGATGATATTCTACCGACGTAGGGCTTCGCCTAAGCACTACAACGATATGATCGAGGTGGAATATGGTGGCAGGGGGCACCGCACAGGGCTAAGGAACGATCACGTGGATCAACTTGTGTGTCCTAGGGTGCCCCCTGCCTCCGTATATAAAGAAGCCAAGGGGGAGGGGGCGGCCGGCCAAGGAGGGTGCGCCAAGGGAGTCCTACTCCCTCTGGGAGTAGGATTCCCCCCCCCCAATCCTAGTTGGAATAGGATTCCTTGAGGGGGGAAAGAGAGAGAGAGGGGGACGGCCACCTATCCTTGTCCTAATAGGACTAGGGGAGGGGGGAGGCGCGCGGCCCACCTTGGGCTGCCCCTTTCTCCTTTCCACTAATGCCCACTAAGGCCCATATAGCTCCCGGGGGGTTCCGGTAACCTCCCGGTACTCCAGTAAAATCCCGATTTCACCCGGAACACTTATGATATCCAAACATAGGCTTCCAATATATCAATCTTTATGTCTCGACCATTTCAAGACTCCTCGTCATGTCCATGATCACATCCGGGACTCCGAACAATCTTCCGTACATCAAAAATGCATAAACTCATAATAACTGTCATCGTAACGTTAAGCGTGCGGACCCTACGGTTCGAGAACAATGTAGACACGACCGAGACACGTCTCCGGTCAATAACCAATAGAGGGACCTGGATGCCCATATTGGCTCCTACATATTCTATGAAGATCTTTATCGGTCAGACCGCATAACAACATATGTTGTCCCCTTTGTCATAGGTATGTTAATTGCCCGAGATTCGATCATCGGTATCCAATACCTAGTTCAATCTCGTTACTGGCAAGTCTCTTTACTCGTTCTGTAATACATCATCCCGCAACTAACTCATTAGTTGCAATGCTTGCAAGGCTTATGTGATGTGCATTACCGAGAGGGCCCAGAGATACCTCTTCGACAATCGGAGTGACAAATCCTAATGTCGAAATACGCCAACCCAACATCTACCTTTGGAGACACCTGTGGAGCTCCTTTATAATCACCCAGTTATGTTGTGACGTTTGGTAGCACACAAAGTGTTCCTCCGGTAAACGGGAGTTGCATAATCTCATAGTCATAGGAACATGTATAAGTCATGAAGAAAGCAATAGCAACATACTAAACGATCGGGTGCTAAGCTAATGGAATGGGTCATGTCAATCAGATCATTCAACTAATGATGTGACCTCGTTAATCAAATAACAACACTTTGTTCATGGTTAGGAAACATAACCATCTTTGATTAACGAGCTAGTCAAGTAGAGGCATACTAGTGACACTAAGTTTGTCTATGTATTCACACATGTATTATGTTTCCGGTTAATACAATTCTAGCATGAATAATAAACATTTATCATGATATAAGGAAATAAATAATAACTTTATTATTGCCTCTAGGGCATATTTCCTTCACTTCTCATATCTGCCCTTGAATTCTGGTGTCTCTTTATTTTCGACAAACTTATTCAGCTCTTTCTTCCACCTCCTGAATAGTTCTGCCATCCTTTTAAGAGCAAAAGACTTGATTAATTGCTCTTTAACTGGCTTCTCCGGATCATCCTCTTGCGGTAGGGTGAAATTTGACTTCAGCTTAGTCCAAAGATTATTTTTCTACATATCATTGACATAAGACACCTCAGGGTCTTCTGTAGCCGGCTTTAACCATTGTTGGATGCTGATCGGGATCTTGTTCCTAATCAGAACCCTGCACTAAGCAACAAATGTGTTCTTTGTCCGGAGGGATTCAATCGGTTGGCCGTCGGTCGCGATTGCTATGATCTCAAAATTTTCATCCGAGCTCAACTTTTTCTTCGGGCCTCGTCTCTTTACCGAAGTTGTGCTCGATCCAGAGGGCTAGAAAAAAGAACAATGAATTAATTAATATGTGTACATACCAAAACAATGAATGCATCAATTATCTAGTCAGCACAAGCTTAACTAATATATATACCTGGGCGGACTCGGTTCGGTCATCGGAGACGTCATCACGGTCTCCTTGCATTGGCATTGGGTCACCGGAGCCGTCCTCACGGTCTCCTTCTGGCACCGGCATTAGGTCACCGGAGCCATCATAATCATAGCCAACTGCTTCTAGACCATCGGTGTCATTGAGAAACAACAAGCAGACGGCATAACTTCCTTGTGCGATTATGTCCCCCAAAAACTCTTCTTGTACTTCGTCTCGGGCGGTGTCCATAGTTTCTACAAATATTTACAACATGGAAATTATTATTCAAACATGACAGATGGATATATTAGTGGCAAACTTAGAACTAATATTAATTAGTGTCCTCGACGCTGCTTCTCTAGGGTTTGGGGTGTCCTCGACAATGCTTCAAGGATAAAAAAAGAAGAGGAAGAAGAAAAAAAAGAGGAGAAGAAAGAATAGAGGAGTAAGAACTCCTCTATTCTTTCTTCTCCTCTTTTCTTCTTCTTCTTCCTCTTTTTTTTATCGGGAACAAGGGTCGTCGAGGGTCGCTGAGCTGTAGAGGAAATCCTAAATAGCAAGTATCGTGGGTGTGAGATACATGTGGCCTTCGGTGTCGGACACTACATCCACGTCCCACAAGTGACGTCGGCGTCGAAGCCCGCGTCACTTGTGGGACGTGGATGTAGTGTCCGACACCGACGGCCACATGTATCTCACATCGACGACACTTGCTATTTAGGGTTTCCTCTACGCTCGATGACCCTGACC
>NC_041390.1:48864685-48865324 GCF_002162155.2 Triticum dicoccoides | reverse complement strand
GGTGCCACGAACCGTGACCAATGCACCCCTTTAGTCCCGGTGGGTGGCACCAACCGGGATCAAAGGTTCTGTGCTAGAACTAGCGCAGTGCGGTGGGATGTTTAGTCCCACCTCGCTAGCCGAGAGGGGGTTGGAGTGGTTTATAAGCTCTGCCGAGCCGACCACTTCGAGCTCCTCTCTACTGCTCCTCTCTACTGCAGGCTTATGGGCCTAAATCCAGTGTGTGTGCCTGTGGGCCTACTGGGTCTCCTACGGGTCTGAATCCTGGCCCATGGTAGGGTTTCTAGTTGTATTCAGGCCGTGGGGGCTCAGTACGAGGCACTTTTTTGTTTTTTTGTTTTCTTCACTTATTGTTGATATTTTTAATTTTTTTCCAGTTTTTTTGTTTTGTTTTCTGCATTATTTATTTTCTTTTGTTTTTTGCTTTATTTTTTAATTCTTTTTTATTTTAGTTTTAGAAAAATTATAAACTTTCTGTTAGTGCCATTAGTTTTCAAATTTGAAAACACTTTTTTTATTTTTTTGTTTTCTTTACTTATTGTTGCTATTTTTAAATTTTTTTCCAGTTTTTTTGTTTTGTTTTCTGCATTATTTATTTTCTTTTTTTTGCTTTATTTTTTAATTATTTTTGCTTTTAGT
>NC_041390.1:48863983-48864675 GCF_002162155.2 Triticum dicoccoides | reverse complement strand
CTTTATTTTTAATTCTTTTTGCTTTTAGTTTTAGAAAAATTATAAACTTTCTCTTAGTGCCATTAGTTTTCAAATTTGAAAACACTTTTTTAGTTTTTTTGTTTTCTTTGTTGCTTTATTTATTTTATTTTGTTTCTACTTACAACAAAATACTTATTGTTGCTATTTTTATTTTTTTTAGTTTTTTTGTTTTGTTTTCTATATTATTTATTTTCTTTTGTTTTTTGCTTTATTTTTTAATTCTTTTTGCTTTTAGGTCAGCAAAATTATAAAAATTCTGTTAGTGCCATTAATTTTAGAAAAATTATAAACTTTGTGTTAGTGCCATTTGTTTTCAAATTTGAATAGTTAAAACTTGAATTCTTTGAAATTTGTGTGAATCACAAGTTTGTGATTAACTTCACTGAAAAAATGAACATAGATGCACCTATAGAGAAAATTCGACCTAAATTCATAGTTTTCAAATGAACTCTGAAAAAGTTGGCATAGCATACTCATGTGTTACAAAGTTGGCATGGTATCATCATAATAGTTGCGGGAGAAGGTCTTCACTTTTTCTTCGCTTGTGTCATTTGCTTATTGCGCCGTAACCATGGATAATCTTCATCATTTATCAGGATGCTTGGGTCAACCTTGACATTGAACGGAGGAATTTCATGAAACTTTTCATAATCTTCAGACATGTCTGTCTT
>NC_041390.1:48863171-48863732 GCF_002162155.2 Triticum dicoccoides | reverse complement strand
CCCTCCACTCCCAGGATATCCCTTTTTCCTGAAAGAACTATGTGGCGCTTTGGCTCATTGTATGATGTATTCGCTTCCTTATCTTTTCTTTTTCTCGGTTTGGTAGACATGTCGTTCACATAGATAACCTGTGCCACATCATTGGCTAGGACGAACGGTTCGTCAGTGTACCCAAGATTTTTCAGATCCACTATTGTCATTCCGTACTGTGGGTCTACCTGTACCCCGCCTCCTGACAGATTGACCCATTTGCACTTAAACAAAGGGACCTTAAAATCATGTCCGTAGTCATGTTCCCATATGTCCACTTTGTAACCATAATATGCGTCATTTCCGCTCTCGGTTGCTGCATCAAAGCGGACACCGCTGTTTTGGTTGGTGCTCTTTTGATCTTGGGCGATCGTGTAAAATGTATTCCCATTTATCTCGTCTCCTTTGTAAGTCAATACATTCAAAGATGGTCCCCTGGAGAACAAGTACAGCTCATCACAAATAGTGTTGTCACCTCTGAGACGTGTTTCCAACCAACTGCTGGAAGTCCTGATGTGTTCACATGTAATC
>NC_041390.1:48848492-48862910 GCF_002162155.2 Triticum dicoccoides | reverse complement strand
AGTCGTCGCACTGCTCCGGGTGTTTGGAGCGCAGACTGTTCTTGTGTTCATCGACATACGGGGTCACCAAGGTAGAGTTCTGTAGAACTGTGTAGTGTGCTTGAGACCAAGAATATCCATCCCTGCATATTATTGAGTCACTTCCAAGAGTGCCTTTTCCGGTCAGTCTCCCCTCATACCGTGATTCAGGGAGACCTATCTTCTTAAGGCCAGGAATGAAGTCAACACAAAACCCGATAATATCCTCTGTTTGATGGCCCATGGAGATGCTTCCTTTTGTCCTAGCACGGTTACGGACACATTTCTTTAGGACTCCCATGAACCTCTCAAAGGGGAACATATTGTGTAGAAATAGGGGCCCCAGGATGACAATCTCGTCGACTAGATGAATTAGGACGTGCGTCATGATATTAAAGAAGGATGGTGGGAACACCAGCTCAAAATTGACAAGACATTGCGCCACATCACTCCTTAGCCTTGGTACGATTTCTGGATCGATCACCTTCTAAGAGATTGCATTGAGGAATGCACATAGCTTCACAATGGCTAATCGGACGTTTTCCGGTAGAAGCCCCCTCAATGCAACCGAAAGCAGTTGCATCATAATCACGTGGCAGTCATTAGACTTTAGGTTCTGAAACTTTTTCTCTCGCATATTCATTATTCCCTTTATATTCGACGAGAAGCCAGTCATGACCTTCATACTGAGCAGGCATTCAAAGAAGATTTCTTTCTCTTCTTTCGTAAGAGCGTAGCTGGCAGGACCTTTATACTGCTTCGGAGGCATGGCATCTGTTTCGTGCAAATGTTGCAGGTCCTCCCGTGCCTCAGTTGTATCTTTTGTCTTCCCATACACGCCCAAGAAGCCTAGCAGGTTCACGCAAAGGTTCTTCGTCACGTGCATCACATCGATTGAAGAGCGGACCTCTAGGTCTTTCCAGTAGGGTAGGTCCCAAAATATAGATTTCTTCTTCCACATGGGTGCGTGTCCCTCAGCGTCATTCGGAACAGCTAGTCCGCCTGGACCCTTTC
This sequence comes from Triticum dicoccoides, assembly GCF_002162155.2. Taxonomy (NCBI): domain Eukaryota; kingdom Viridiplantae; phylum Streptophyta; class Magnoliopsida; order Poales; family Poaceae; genus Triticum; species Triticum dicoccoides. Next base: position 48,861,878 of record NC_041390.1, on the reverse strand, counting down.
CAAAGATTACGTGTAAATCATTGACCATAGCAAGTACATGATCACTGGTACGCATGGCGGGCTTCTTCCGGTGATCTGCCTCGCCTTTGAAATGCTTGCCTTTCTTTCGACATTGATAGTTGGTCGGAATAAATCGACGATGGCCCAGGTACACATTCTTCCTGCATTTGTCCAGGTATATACTTTCAGTGTCATCTAAATAGTGCGTGCATGCGTTGTATCCTTTGTTTGTCTTTCCTGAAAGGTTAGTGAGAGCGGGCCAATCATTGATGGTCACGAACAGCAACGCCTTTAGGTTAAATTCCTCCTGTCTGTGCTCATCTGATGTACGTACACCGTTTCCATTCCATAGTTGTAAAAGTTCTTCAACTAATGGCCTTAGGTACACATCAATGTCATTGCCGGGTTGCTTAGGGCGTTGGATGAGAACTGGCATCATAATGAACTTCGGCTTCATGCACATCCAAGGAGGAAGGTTATACATACATAGAGTCACGGGCCAGGTGCTGTGATTGCTGCTCTGCTCACCGATAGGATTAATGCCATCCGCACTTAAAGCAAACCATACATTCCTTGGGTCCTTTGCAAACTCATCCCAATACTTTGTCTCGATTTTTCTCCAATGCGACCCATCAGTGGGTGCTCTCAACTTCTCGTCTTTCTTCCGGTCCTCACTATGCCATCGCATCAACTTGGCATGCTCTTCGTTTCTGAACAGACATTTCAACCGTGGTATTATAGGAGCATACCACATCACCTTCGCAGGAACCCTCATCCTGGGGGGCTCGCCGTCGACTTCACCAGGGTCATCTCGTCTGATCTTATATTGCAATGCACCGCATACCGGGCATGCGTTCAGATCCTTGTATGCCTCGCGGTAGAGGATGCAGTCATTAGGGCATGCATGTATCTTCTCCACCTCCAATCCTAGAGGGCACACGACCTTCTTTGCTGCGTATGTATTGTCAGGCAATTCGTTATCCTTTGGAAGCTTCTTCTTCAATATTTTCAGTAGCTTCTCAAATCCTTTGTCAGGCACAACATTCTCTGCCTTCCATTGCAGCAATTACAGTACGGTACCGAGCTTTGTGTTGCCATCTTCGCAATTGGGATACAACCCTTTTTTGTGATCCTCTAACATGCGATCGAACTTCAGCTTCTCCTTTTGACTTTCGCATTGCGTCCTTGCATCGACAATGACCCGGCGGAGATCATCATCATCGGGCACATCGTCTGGTTCCTCTTGATCTTCAGTAGCTTCACCCGTTGCAGCATCATTGGGCACATCGTTTGGTTCCTCTTCATCTTCACCAGCTCTCCCCGTTGCAGCATCACCGTATTCAGGGGGCACATATTTGTCATCGTACTCTTCTTCTTCGCCGTCTTCCATCATAACCCCTATTTCTCCGTGCCTCGTGTGAACATTATAGTGTGGCATGAAACCCTTGTAAAGCAGGTGGGAGTGAAGGATTTTCCGGTTAGAGTAAGACCTCGTATTCCCACATTCAGTGCATGGACAACACATAAAACCATTCTGCTTGTTTTCCCGAGCCGCATCGAGAAACTCATGCACGCCCTTAATGTACTCGGAGGTGTGTCTGTCACTGTACATCCAATGCCGGTTCATCTGCGTGCATTATATATAATTGAGTGTCCAAATTAATAGAAGTTCATCATCACATTGAAACCAAAGTGCATACATAGTTCTCATCTAACAACATATAGCTCTCCAGAGCATCTAATTAATTAAACCATACATTGAAACTATGTAAAACATTTCAATGCGAAAACAAATGCGATCATAATCGCAACCAAGGTAACAATTGATCCAATGGCATAATGATACCAAGCCTCGGTATGAATGGCATATTTTCTAATCTTTCTAATCTTCAAGCGCATTGCATCCATCTTGATCTTGTGATCATCGACGACATCCACAACATGCAACTCCAATATCATCTTCTCCTCCTCAATTTTTTTTATTTTTTCCTGCAACAAATTGTTTTCTTCTTCAACTAAATTTAACCTCTCGACAATAGGGTCGGTTGGCATTTCCGATTCACATACATCCTACATAAATAAAATCCATGTCACGTTGGTCGGCATAATTTTCATAAACAATAAATGAACCAATAGTTATAAAGATAATATATATACCACATCCGAATCATAGACAGGACGAGGGCCGACGGGGGCGGATACCAAAACCATCGCACTATATAAGATGCAATAATAAAAGTAAGAAAATAATACAAGTATCTATGTAAACATACAAGTAAGAATATTTTTCCTTTCAGAAAGAAGATAAGAACAAGAGGCTCACCACGGTGCTGCCGGCGATGAGCTCGGCGCGGGTGATCGACGGCGGTGAAGACAGGGACGGGGCGTGACGGACCGCTAAACCTGGACAAATATTGAGGAAAATGGAGCTTGGAGGTCGAGCTTGGAGAGGAGAAAGCTTAAGTAGTGTGGCTCGGGCATTCCATCGAACACCTTGTGTGCATAGGAGGTGAGCTAGAGCACCACCAAGCCCTCTCCCCCTCGGCCAGAAAAAACAGAGCAGTGTGCTCTTCTCTTACACGAGGGGGTATATATAGGCACCTCATTGGTCCCGGTTGGTGGCATGAACCGGGACTAAAGGGGAGCCTTTGGTCCCGGTTCAAGCCACCAACCGAGACCAATGGTGGTGGGCCAGGAGCAAGGCCCATTGGTCCCGGTTCGTCCCACCAACCGGGACCAAAAGGTCCGGATGAACCAGGACCAATGGCCCACGTGGCCCGGCCGGCCCCCTGGTCTCACGAACCTGGTCCAATGCCTCCATTGGTCCCAGTTCTAGACTGAAGCAAGACTAATGGGCTGACCCGTCCTACACCAGAGCCCTGTTTTCTACTAGTGGTCCCCCAAGCTTTGATGAGCAAATTTACTATGATGAAAGCATGCCTCCTATCTATGATGATTATTGTGATGACATGTATGCTTTAAAGAATAATGATAACCATGAAACTTTTCATCTTGATCTTAATTTTCAATCACATGATAGTTATTTTGTTGAGTTTGCTCCCACTATTATTCATGAGAACAAATTTGCTTATGTGGAGAGTAATAAAATTTTATGCTTGTAGATCATGAAAAGAATGATTTATGTGGTATTTATATTGTTGAATTCATTCATGATGCTACTGAAAATTATTATGAGGGAGGAATATATGCTTGTAGGAATTGCAATAATATCAAGTTTCCTCTCTATGTGCTTAAAATCTTAAAGTTATGCTTCTTTTGCTTTCCTATGCAAGTTGATTCTTGTTCCCACAAGTTGTTTTCTCACAAAATCCCTATGCATAGGAAGTGGGTTAGACTTAAATGTGCTAGTCATATTCTTCATGATGCTCTCTTTATGTTACAATTCTTATCTTTTATGTGAGCATCATTGAAATCATCATGCCTAGCCTCTGTTTAGTAATAAATAATTCATCTATCCTCTGTTTAGATGTGGTTTTATGCTTTTAATTACTGTTTGTGCCAAGTAGAACCTTTGGGAAGACTTGGGGAAAGTCTTTGTGATCTTGCTGTAAAAAACAGAAACTTTAGCGCCCACGAGAATTGCTGCCGTTTTTTATTGGAGAGTGCTATTGAGTTAATTATTTTTGCAGATGATTAATAGATAAATTACTCACGTCCATCAATTTATTTGATAATTTTATGAGTTCCAGAAGTATACGTTTGATCCATATTACTACAGACTGTTCTGTTTTTGACAGATTCTGTTTTCGATGTGTTGTTTGCTCATTTTGATGAATCTATGGCTAGTAAAAGAGTTTATAAACCATAGAGAAGTTGGAATACAGTAGGTTTAACACCAATATAAATAAATAATGAGTTCATTATAGTATGTTGAAGTGGTGTTTTGTTTTGTTTCTCTAACGGAGGTTACGAGTTTTCTGTTAAGTTTTGTGTTGTGAAGTTTTCAAGTTTTGGGTAAAGATTCGATGAACTATGGAATAAGCAGTGGCAAGAGCCTAAGCTTGGGGATGCCCAAGGCAGAACAAGGTAATATTCAAGGAAAACCAAGAGCCTAAGCTTGGGTATGCCCCGGAAGGCATCCCCTCTTTCGTCTTCGTTCATCGGTAACTTTACTTGGAGCTATATTTTTATTCGCCACATGATATGTGTTTTGCTTGGAGCGTCATTTTATTTCATTTTGTTTTGATTTATCTTTGAATAAAATACCAAGATCTTAAATTCTTAAATGTTAGAGAGTCTTCACATAGTTGCATAATTATTCTACTACTCATTGAGCTCAACTTATATTTTTCGGAGTAGTTTGTCGTTTGCTCTAGTGCTTCACTTATATCTTCTTAGAGCATGGTGGTAGTTTTATTTTATAGAAATAATTGATCTCTAATGCTTCACTTATATTATTTTGAGAGTATTTAGAACAGCATGGTAGTTTGCTTTGGTTCTGAAACTAGTCCTAATATGATGGGCATCCAAGAGGGATATAATAAAAACTTTCATATAAGTGCATTGAATACTAAGAGAAGTTGGATACTTGATGATTGTTTTGGGATATGGAGGTAATAATATCAAAGTCATGCTAGTTGAGTAGTTGTGAATTTGAGAAGTGCTTGTGTTGAAGTTTCCAAGTCCCGTAGCATGCACATATGGTAAACGTTATGTAACAAATTTGAAACATGGGGTGTTCTTTGATTGTCTTCCTTAGGAGTGGCGGTCGGGGACGAGCGATGGTCTTTTCCTACCAATCTATCCCCCTAGGAGCATGCACATAGTGCCGGGGTTTTTGATGACTTGTAGATTTTTGCAATAAGTATGTGAGTTCTTTATGACTAATGTTGAGTCCATGGATTATACGCACTCTCACCCTTCCATCATTGCTAGCCTCTTCGGTACCGTGCATTGCCCTTTCTCACATTGAGAGTTGGTGCAAAATTCGCCGGTGCATCCAAACCCCGTGATATGATACGCTCTTTCACACATAAACCTCCTTATATCTTGCCATGCAACTTTCCACCATTCCGTTCATCATGACACATTCATCATTGTCATATTGCTTAGCATGATCATGTAGTTGACATAATATTTGGGCAAAGCCACCGTTCATAATTCTTTCATAAATGTCACTCTTGGTTCATTGCATATCCCGGTACACCGCCAGAGGCATTCATATAGAGTCATCTTTTGTTCTAGTATCGAGTTGTAATCATTGAGTTGTAAATAAATAGAAGTGTGATGATCATCATTAATAGAGCATTGTCCCAAAAAAGAGAAAGGCCAACTAAAAGAAAGAAATGCCAAATAAAAAATAAAAAAATAAAAAAAATAAAAAGGGACAATTCTACTATCCTTTTTCCACACTTGTGCTTCAAAGTAGCACCATGATCTTCATGATAGAGAGTCTCTTGTTTTGTTACTTTCATATACTAGTGGGAATTTTTCATTATAGAACATGGCTTGTATATTCCAACAATGGGCCTCCTCAAGTGCCCTAGGTCTTCGTGAGCAAGCAAGTTGGATGCACACCCAGTTAGTTTCTTTTGTTGAGCTTTCATACATTTATAGCTCTAGTGCATCCGTTGCATGGCAATCCCTACTCCTTGCATTAACATCAATCGATGGGAATCTCCATAGCTCATTGATTAGCCTCGTTGATGTGAGACTTTCTCCTTTTTGTCTTCTCCAGATAACCCCCATCATCATATTCTATTCCACCCATAGTGCTATGTCCATGGCTCGCGCTCATGTATTCTGTGAAGGTTTATGAGTTTGAGATTACTAAAGTATGAAACAATTGCTTGGCTTGTCATTGGGGTTGTGCATGATGAGAGCATTCTTGTGTGACGAAAATGGAGCATGACCAAACTATATGATTTTGTAGGGATGAACTTTCTTTGTGTTGGGGAACGTAGTAATTTCAAAAAAAATCCTACGCACATGCAAGATCATGGTGATGCATAGCAATGAGAGGGGAGAGTGTTGTCCACGTACCCTCTTAGACCGAAAGCGGAAGCGTTAGCACATCGCCGTTGATGTAGTCGTACGTATTCATTATCCGACCGATCAAGTACCGAACATATGACACCTCCGAGTTCAACACACGTTTAGCCCGATGACGTCCCTCGAACTCTGATCCAGCCGAGTGTTGAGGGAGAGTTTCGTCAGCATGACGGCGTGGTGATGATGTTGATGTTCTACCAACGCAGGACTTCACCTAAGCACCGCTACAATATTATCGAGGTGGACTATGGTGGAGGAGGGCACCGCACATGGCTAAGAGATCAATGATCAATTGTTGTGTCTCTGGGGTGCCCCCCTGCCCCCGTATATAAAGGAGCAAGGGGGGTGCGGCCGGCCATAGGAGGAGGCGCGCCGGAGGAGTCCTACTCCCACCATGAGTTGGACTCCCCTCCTTTTTCCTAGTTGGATTAGGACTTGGGGGGAAGGAGGAGAGAGGGGAAAGGAAAGGGGGGGCTGCCGCCCCCCTCCTTGTCCAATTCAGACTTGGGGGGGAAGGGGCGCGCGGCTGCCCCTTGGCCGCCTCTCCTCTTCGTCCACTTGGGCCCATAAGGCCCAATAGCCTCCGGGGGGTTCCGGTAACCCCTCCAGTACTCCGGTAAAATCAGTATTTCACCCGGAACACTTCCGATATCCAAACATAGGCTTCCAATATATCAATGTTCATGTCTCGACCATTTTGAAACTCCTCGTCATGTCCGTGATCACATCCGGGACTCCGAACAACTTTCGGTACATCAAAACATATAAACTCATAATATAACTCTCATTATAACGTTAAGCATGCGGACCCTACGGGTTCGAGAACTATGTAGACATGACCGAGACACGTCTCTGGTCAATAACCAATAGCGGAACCTGGATGCTCATATTGGCTCCTACATATTCTACGAAGATCTTTATCAGTCAGACCGCATAACAACATATGTTGTTCCCTTTGTCATTGGTTTGTTACTTGCCTGAGATTCGATCGTCGGTATCTCAATACCTAGTTCAATCTCGTTACCGGCAAGTCTCTTTACTTGCTCCGTAATACATCATCCCGCAACTAACTCATTAGTTGCAATGCTTGCAAGGCTTAAGTGATGTGCATTACTGAGATGGCCTAGAGATACCTCTCCGACAATCGGAGTGACAAATCCTGATCTCAAAATACGCTAACCCAACAAGTACATTTGGAGACACCTGTAGAGCACCTTTATAATCACCCAGTTACGTTGTGACGTTTGGTAACACACAAAGTGTTCCTCCGGTATACGGGAGTTGCATAATCTCATTGTCATAGGAACATGTATAAGTCATGAAGAAAGCAATAGCAACATACTAAACGATCGTGTGCTAAGCTAATGGAATGGGTCATGTCAATCACATCATTCTCCTAATGATGTGACCCTGTTAATCAAATGATAACTCATGTCTATGGTTAGGAAACATAACCATCTTTGATCAACGAGCTAGCCAAGTAGAGGCATACTAGTGACAATCTGTTTGTCTATGTACTCATACATGTATTATGTTTCCGGTTAATACAATTCTAGCATGAATAATAAACATTTATCATGATATAAGGAAATAAATAATAACTTTATTATTTCCTCTACGGCATATTTCCTTCAGTCTCCCACTTGCACTAGAGTCAATAATCTAGATTACACAGTAATGATTCTAACACCCATGGAGCCTTGGTGCTGATCATGTTTTTCTTGTGGAAGAGGCTTAGTCAACGGGTCTGCAACATTCAGATTCATATGTATCTGGCAAATTTCTATGTCTCCCACCTGGACTAAATCCCGGATGGAATTGAAGCGTCTCATGATGTGTTTGGTTCTCTTGTGAAATCTGGATTCCTTCGCCAAGGCAATTGCACCAGTATTGTCACAAAAGATTTTCATTGGACCCGATGCACTAGGTATGACACCTAGATCGGATATGAACTCCTTCATCCAAACTCCTTCATTTACTGCTTCCGAAGCAGCTATGTACTCCGCTTCACATGTAGATCCCGCCACAATGCTTTGTTTAGAACTGCACCAACTGACTGCTCCACCGTTTAATGTAAACACGTATCCGGTTTGCGATTTAGAATCGTCCAGATCAGTGTCAAAGCTTGCATCAACGTAACCGTTTACGATGAGCTCTTTGTCACCTCCATAAACGAGAAACATATCCTTAGTCCTTTTCAGGTATTTCAGGATGTTCTTGACCACTGTCCAGTGATCCACTCCTGGATTACTTTGGTACCTCCCTGCTAGACATATAGCAAGGCACACATGAGGTCTGGTACACAGCATTGCATACATGATAGAGCCTATGGATGAAGCATAGGGAACATCTTTCATTTTCTCTCTATCTTCTGCAGTGGTCGGGCATTGAGTCTTACTCAACTTCACACCTTGTAACACAGGCAAGAACCCTTTCTTTGCTTGATCCATTTTGAACTTCTTCAAAACTTGGTCAAGGTATGTGCTTCGTGAAAGTCCAATTAAGCGTCTTGATCTATCTCTATAGATCTTGATGCCCAATATGTAAGCAGCTTCACCGAGGTCTTTCATTCAAAAACTCTTATTCAAGTATCCCTTTATGCTATCCAGAAATTCTATATCATTTCCAATCAGCAATATGTCATCCACATATAATATCAGAAATGCTACAGAGCTCCCACTCACTTTCTTGTAAATACAGGCTTCTCCAAAAGTCTGTATAAAACCAAATGCTTTTGATCACACAAAGCGTTTATTCCAACCCCGAGAGGCTTGCACCAGTCCAAAAATGGATCGCTGGAGCTTGCACACTTTGTTAGTTCCCTTTGGATCGACAAAACCTTCCGGTTGCATCATATACAACTCTTCTTCCAGAAATACATTCAGGAATGCCATTTTGACATCCATTTGCCAAATTTCATAATCATAAAATGCGGCAATTGCTAACATGATTTAGACAGACTTAAGCATCGCTACGGGTGAGAATGTCTCATCGTAGTCAATCCCTTGAACTTGTCGAAAACCTTTTGCAACAAGTTGAGCTTTATAGACAGTAACATTACCGTCAGCATCAGTCTTCTTCTTGAAGATCTATTTATTCTCAATTTCTTGCCGATCATCGGGCAAGTCAACCAAAGTCCAAACTTTGTTCTCATACATGGATCCCATCTCAGATTTTATGGCCTCAAGCCATTTTGCGGAATCTTGGCTCACCATCGCTTCTTCATAGTTCGTAGGTTCATCATGATCTAGTAGCATGACTTCCAGAATAGGATTACCGTACCACTATGGTGCGGATCTTACTCTGGTTGATCTACGAGGTTCAGTTGTAACTTGATCTGAAGTTCCATGATCATCATCATTAACTTCCTCACCAATTGTTGTAGGCGTCACAAAAACTGGTTTCTGTGATGAACTACTTTCCAATAGAGGAGGAGGTATAGTTACCTCATCAAGTTCCACATTCCTCCCACTCACTTCTTTTGAGAGAAACTCCTTCTCTAGAAAGGATCCATTCTTGGCAACGAATGTCTTGCCTTCGGATCTGTGATAGAAGGTGTACCCAACAGTCTCCTTTGGGTATCCTATGAAGACACATTTCTCCAATTTGGGTTCGAGCTTATCAGGTTGAAGCTTTTTCACATAAGCATCGCAGCCCCAAACTTTAAGAAACGACAACTTTGGTTTCTTGCCAAACCACAGTTCATAAGGTGTCGTCTCAACGGATTTTGATGGTGCCCTATTTAACGTGAATGCATCCGTCTCTAAAGCATAACCCCAAAACGGTAGCGGTAAATCTGTAAGAGACATCATAGAACACACCGTATCAAGTAAAGTGCGATTACGACGTTCGGACACACCATTACGTTGTGGTGTTCCGGGTGGCGTGAGTTGCGAAACTATTCTGCATTGTTTCAAATGTTGACCTAACTCTTAACTCAAATATTCTCCTCCACAATCAGATCATAGAAACTTTATTTTCTTGTTACGATGATTTTCAACTTCACTCTGAAATTCTTTGAACTTTTCAAATGTTTCAGACTTATGCTTCATTAAGTAGATATACCCATATCTGCTTAAATCATTTGTGAAGGTGAGAAAATAACGATATCCGCCATGAGCCTCAACATTCATCGGACCACATACATCTGTATGTATGATTTCCAACAAATCTGTTGCTCTCTCCATAGTACCGGAGAATGGCGTTTTAGTCATCTTGCCCATGAGGCACGGTTCGCAAGTACCAAGTGATTCACAATCAAGTGGTTCCAAAAGTCCATCAGTATGGAGTTTCTTCATGCGCTTTATGCCGATATGACCTAAACGGCAGTGCCACAAATAAGTTGCACTATCATTATCAACTCTGCATCTTTTGGCTTCAACATTATAAATATGTGTATCACTACTATCGAGATTCATCAAAAACAAACCACTCTTCAAGGGTGCATGACCATAAAAGATATTACTCATATAAATAGAACAACCATTTTTCTCTGATTTAAATGAATAACCGTCTCGCATCAAACAAGATCCAGATATAATGTTCATGCTCAACGCTGGCACCAAATAACAATTATTTAGGTTTAATACTAATCCCGAAGGTAGATGTAGAGGTAGCGTGCCGTCCGCGATCACATCGACTTTGGAACCGTTTCCCATGCGCATTGTCACCTCGTCCTTTGCCAGCGTTCGCTTAATCCGTAGTCCCTGTTTCGAGTTGCAAATATTAGCAACAGAACCAGTATCAAATATCCAGGTGCTACTGCGAGCTCTAGTAAGGTAAACATCAATAACATGTATATCACATATACCTTTGTTCACCTTGCCATCCTTCTTATCCGCCAAATACTTGGGGCAGTTCCGCTTCCAGTGACCAGTCTGCTTGCAGTAGAAGCACTCAGTTTCAGGCTTAGGTCCAGACTTGGGTATCTTCTCCTGAGCAGCAACTTGCTTGCTGTTCTTCTTGAAGTTCCCCTTCTTCTTCCCTTTGCCCTTTTTCTTGAAACTAGTGGTCTTGTTGACCATCAACACTTGATGCTCCTTCTTGATCTCTACCTCCACAGCTTTTAGCATTGCGAAGAGCTCGGGAATTGTCTTATTCATCCCTTGCATATTATAGTTCATCACGAAGCTCTTGTAGCTTGGTGGCAGTGATTGAAGAACTTTGTCAATGACACTATCAACTGGAAGATCAACTCCCAGCTGAGTCAAGTGATTATGGTACCCAGACATTTTGAGTATATGTTCACTGATAGAACTATTCTCCTCCATCTTGCAGCTGTAGAACTTATTGGAGACTTCATATCTCTCAATCCGGGAATTTGCTTGAAATATTAACTTCAACTCCTGGAACATCTCATATGCTCCATGACGTTCAAAATGTCGTTGAAGTCCCAGTTCCAAGGCGTAAAGCATGGCACACTGAACTATCGAGTAGTCATCAACATGCAACTGCCAGGCATTCACAATGTCTGCAGTTGCTGGTGCAGGAGGTATACCTAGCGGTGCTTCCAGGACATAACTGTTCTATGCAGCAATGAGGATAATCCTCAAGTTACGGACCCAGTCCGTGTAATTGCTACCATCATCTTTGAACTTTGCTTTCTCAAGGAACGCATTAAAATTCAACGCAACAACAGCACGGGCCATCTATCTACAATCAAACATAGACAAGCAAGATACTATCAGGTACTAAGTTCATGATAAATTTAAGTTCAATTAATCATATTACTTAAGAACTCCCACTTAGAAAGACATCCCTCTAATCCTCTAAGTGATCACGTGATCCAAATCAACTAAATTATAACCGATCATCACGTGAAATGGAGTAGCTTTCGGTCTTAGTGTTCCAAGGCCATATCTGCATATGCTAGGCTCGTCAAGTTTAACCTGAGTATTCTGCATGTGCAAAACTGGCTTGCACCCGTTGTAGATGGACGTAGAGCTTATCACACCCGATCATCACATGGTGTCTGGGCACGACGAACTTTGGCAACGGTGCATACTCAGGGAGAACACTTTTATCTTGAAATTTAGTGAGAAATCATCTTATAATGCTACCGTCAAACAAAGCAAGATAAGATGCATAAAAGATAAACATCACATGCAATCAATATAAGTGATATGATATGGCCATCATCATCTTGTGCTTGTGATGTCCATCTCGGAAGCACCGTCATGATCACCATCGTCACCGGCGCGACACCTTGATCTCCATCGTAGCATCGTTGTCGTATCGCCAATCTTATGCTTCCACGACTATCGCTACCTCTTAGTGATAAAGTAAAGCATTACAGGGCGATTGCATTGCATACAATAAAGCGACAACCATATGGCTCCTGCCAGTTGCCGATAACTCGGTTACAAAACATGAGCATCTCATACAATAAAATTTAGCATCATGTCTTGGCCATATCACATCACAACATGCCCTACAAAAACAAGTTAGACGTCCTCTACTTTGTTGTTGCAAGTTTTACGCGGCTGCTATGGGCTTAGCAAGAACCGTTCTTACCTACGCATCAAAACCACAACGATAGTTTGTCAAGTTGGTTCTGTTTTAACCTTCGCAAGGACCGGGCGTAGCCACACTCGGTTCTACTAAAGTTGGAGAAACTGACACCCGCCAGCCACCTATGTGCAAAGCATATCAGTAGAACCAGTCTCGCGTAAGCGTACGCGTAATGTCGTTCCGGGCTGCTTCATCCAACAATACCGCCGAACCAAAGTATGACATGCTGGTAAGCAGTATGACTTATATCACCCACAACTCACTTGTGTTCTACTCGTTCATATGACATCTACGCATAAAACCTGGCTCGGATGCCACTGTTGGGGAACGTAGTAATTTCAAAAAAAATCCTACGCACATGCAAGATCATGGTGATGCATAGCAACGAGAGGTGAGAGTGTTGTCCACGTACCCCCGTAGACCGAAAGTGGAAGCATTAGCACAACACGGTTGATGTAGTCATACGACTTCACGATCCGACCGATCAAGTACCGACCGTACGACACTCGTTCAGCCTGATGACGTCCCTCGAACTCCGATCCAGCCGATTGTTGAGGGAGAGTTTCGTCAGCACGACGGCGTGGTGACGATGTTGATATTCTACCGATGGAGGGCTTTGCCTAAGCACCGCTACAGTATTATCGAGGTGGACTATGGTGGAGGGGGGCACCGCACATGGCTAGGAGATCAATGATCAATTGTTGTGTCTCTAGGGTGCCCCCTGCCCCCGTATATAAAGGAGCAAGGGGGGGTGCGGCCGGCCATAGGAGGAGGCGCGCCGGAGGAGTCCTACTCCCACCGGGAGTAGGACTCCCCTCCTTTTTCCTAGTTGGATTAGGACTTGGGGGGAAGGAGGAGAGAGGG
>NC_041390.1:48833494-48848482 GCF_002162155.2 Triticum dicoccoides | reverse complement strand
GGGGGGGGGCGCCACCCCCCTCCTTGTCCAATTCGGACATGGGGGAAGGGGTGCGCGGCTGCCCCTTGGCCGACTCTCCTCTTTTTCCACTTGGGCCCATAAGGCCCAATAGCCTCTGGGGGTTCCGGTAACCCCTCCGGTGCTCCGGTAAAATCACTATTTCACCCGGAACACTTCTGATATCCAAACATAGGCTTCCAATATATCAATCTTCATGTCTCCACCATTTCGAGACTCCTCGTCATGTCCGTGATCACATCTGGGACTCCGAACAACCTTCGATACATCAAAACATATAAACTCATAATATAACTGTCATCGTAACATTAAGCGTGCGGACCCTACGGGTTCGAGAACTATGTAGACATGACCGAGACACGTCTCCGGTCAATAACCAATAGCGGAACCTGGATGCTCATATTGGCTCCTACATATTCTACGAAGATCTTTATCGGTCAGATCGCATAACAACATACGTTGTTCCCTTTGTCATCGGTATGTTACTTGCCCGAGATTCGATCGTCGGTATCTCAATACCTAGTTCAATCTCGTTATCGGCAAGTCTCTTTACTCGTTCCGTAATACATCATCCCGCAACTAACTATTAGTTGCAATGCTTGCAAGGCTTAAGTGATGTACATTACCGAGAAGGCCCAGAGATACCTCTCCAACAATCGGAGTGACCAATCCTAATCTCGAGATATGACACCTGTAGAGAACCTTTATAATCACCCAGTTACGTTGTGACGTTTGGTAGCACACAAAGTGTTCCTCCGGTAAATGGGAGTTGCATAATCTCATAGTCATAGGAACATGTATAAGTCATGAAGAAAGCAATAGCAACATACTAAACGATTGTGTGCTAAGCTAACGGAATGGGTCATGTCAATCACATCGTTCTCCTAATGATGTGACCCTGTTAATCAAATGAAAACTCATGTCTATGGTTAGGAAACATAACCATCTTTTTGATCAACGAGCTAGTCAAGTAGAGGCATACTAGTGACAATCTGTTTGTCTATGTATTCACACATGTATTATGTTTCCGGTTAATACAATTCTAGAATGAATAATAAACATTTATCATGATATAAGGAAATAAATAATAACTTTATTATTGCCTCTAGGGCATATTTCCTTCACTTTGGCCATGTTATTTTGAGAAGACATGATTTCTTAGTTAGTATGCTTGAAGTATTATTGTTTCTATGTCAATATTAATCTTTTGTCTTAAATCTTATGGATCTGAACATTTATGATAAAATAAAGAAGAATTACTTAGAGAAATATGTTAGGTAGCATCCCACATCAAAAATTCTGTTATAATCATTTACCTACTCGAGGACGAGCAGGAATTATGCTTGGGGATGTTGATACGTCTCCAACGTATCTATAATTTTTGATTGTTCCATGCTATTATATTATCAACCCTGGATGTTTTATATGAATTAATATGCTATTTTATATGATTTTTGGGACTAACCTATTAACCTAGAGCCCAGTGCCAATTTCTGTTTTTCCTTGTTTTAGAGTATCGCAGAAAAGGAAAATCAAACGGAGTCCAATTGACCTGAAACTTCACGGAACTTATTTTTGGAAGGAAAGCAACCTGGGAGACTTGGAGTCCATGTAAGGGAAGCCACGAGGCAGGAGGGCGCGCCCACCCCCCTGGGCGCTCCCTCCACCCTCGTGGGCCCCTCGTGGCTCCCCTAATGTACTTTTACCTCCTATATAACCCATATACCCTAAAACAATCAGGTAGCACAATAGATCGGGAGTTCGGCCGCCAGAAGCCTCCGTAGCCACCGAAAACCAATCTAGACCCATTCCGGCACCCTTCCGGAGGGGCAATCCTTCTCCGGTGGCCATCTTCATCATCCCGGTTCTCTCCATGACGAGGAGGGAGTATTTTTCCCTCGGGGCTGAGGGTATGTACCAGTAGCTATGTGTTTGATCCCTCTCTCTCTCTCTCGTGTTCTTGAGGTGGTATGATCTTGATGTATCACGAGCTTTGCTATTATAGTTGGATCTTATGATGTTTTCTCCCCCTCTACTCTCTTGTAATGGATTGAGTTTCCCCTTTGAAGTTATCTTATCGGATTGAGTCTTTAAAGATTTGAGAACATTTGATGTATGTCTTGCCGTGCGTATCTGTGGTGACAATGGAATATCACGTGATTCACTTGATGTATGTTTTGGTGATCAACTTGCGGGTTCCGCCCATCAACCTATGCATAGCGGTTGGCACACATTTTTGTCGTGATTCTCCGGTAGAAACTTTGGGGCACTCTTTGAGGTTCTATGTGTTGGTTGAATAGATAAATCTGAGATTGTGTGATGCATATCGTATAATCATACCCACGAATACTTGAGGTGACATTGGAGTATCTAGGTGACATTAGGGTTTTGGTTGATCTGTGTCTTAAGGTGTTATTCTAGTACGCACTCTAGGGCTGTTTGTGACACTTATAGGAATAGCCCAACAGATTGATTGGAAAGAATAACTTTGAGGTGGTTTCGTACCCTACCATAATCTCTTCGTTCATTCTCCGCTTTTAGTGACTTTGGAGTGACTCTTTGTTGCATGTTGAGGGATAGTTATGTGATCCAATTATGTTATT
Source organism: Triticum dicoccoides (assembly GCF_002162155.2). Classification (NCBI taxonomy): domain Eukaryota; kingdom Viridiplantae; phylum Streptophyta; class Magnoliopsida; order Poales; family Poaceae; genus Triticum; species Triticum dicoccoides. The sequence goes on along the minus strand of NC_041390.1, from coordinate 48,845,861 downwards.
ATTGTTGAGAGAACTTGCACTAGTGAAAGTATGAACCCTAGGCCTTGTTTCAACGCATTGCAATACCGTTTGTGCTCACTTTTATCATTAGTTACCTTGCTGTTTTTATATTTTCAGATTACAAAAACCATTATCTACTATCCATATACCACTTGTATCAGCATCTCTTCGCCGAACTAGTGCACCTATACAATTTACCATTGCATTGGGTGTGTTGGGAACACAAGAGACTCTTTGTTATTTGGTTGCAGGGTTGCTTGAGAGAGACCATCTTCATCCTACGCCTCCTACGGATTGATAAGCCTTAGGTCATCCACTTGAGGGAAATTCGCTACTGTCCTACAAACCTCTGCACTTGGAGGCCCAACAACGTCTACAAGAAGAAGGTTGTGTAGTAGACATCATTGTGCAAGATGAGAACATTCTTGTGTGATGAAAATGAAGCATGACCAAACTATATGATTTTGTAGGGATAAACTTTCTTTTGCCATGTTATTTTGAGAAGACATGATTGCTTAGTTAGTATGCTTGAAGTATTATTATTTTTATGTCAATATTAAAAAAAAATCTTGAATCTCTCGGATCTGAACATTCGTGCCACAATAAAGAAAATTACATTGAGAATTTTGCTAGGTAGCATTCCACATCAAAAATTGTATTTTTATCATTTACCTACTCGAGGACGAGCAGGAATTAAGCTTGGGGATGCTTGATATGTCTCCAACGTATCTATATTTTTTGATTTTTCCATGCTATTATATTATCTGTTTTGGATGTTAATGGGCTTATTTATACACTTTTATATTATTTTTCGGACTAACCTACTAACCCAAGGCCCAGTGCAAATTGATGTTTTTTTTGCCTATTTTAGTGTTTCGCAGAAAAGGAATATCAAACAGAATCTAAACGGAATAAAACCTATGGCCCCTATATCATGTTATATTGCCTAATGCATTACTCTGTTCTTATGAACTTAATACTCTAGATGCATGTTGGATAGCAGTCGATGTGTGGAGTAATAGTAGTAGATGAAGAATTGTTTCGATCTACTTGTCGCGGATGTGATGCCTATATACATGATCATCCCTAGATATTCTCATAATTATTCACTTTTCTATCAATTTCTCAACAGTAATTTGCTCACCCACTGTAATACCTATGCTATCTTGAGAGAAGCCACTAGTAAAACCTATGGCCCCTGGGTCTATTCTCCTTTATATTAATCTTCCGTCAACAAGCTATTTCTATTACCGTTTATTTTGCAAGCTTTACTTTCATTCTATATCATAAAAATACCAAAAATATTTATCTAATTATTGTTATTATTATCTCTATCAGATCTCACTCTTGTAAGTGATCGTGAAGAGATTGCCAACCCCTTTATCATGTTGGTTGCGAGGTTCTTATTTGTTTGTGCAGGTACGAGGGACTTGCGTGTAGTCTCCTACTGGATTGATACCTTGGTTCTCAAAAACTGAGGGAAATACTTACACTACTTTGCTGCATCACCCTTTTCTCTTCAAGGGAAAACCAACACAGTGCTCAAGAGTTAGCACTCCGTTCTTGTTAATTTAATACACTAGATGCATGTTGGATAGCGGTCGATGTGTGTAGTAATAGTAGTAGATGAAGGCAGGAGTCGGTCTACTTGTCACGGACGTGATGCCTATATTCATGATCATTGCCTTAGATATCGTCATAACTATGCACTTTTCTATCAATTGCTCAATAGTAATTTGTTTACCCATTGTATGTTTTCTTTCAAGAGAGAAGCCTCTAGTGAATCCTATGGCCCCCGAGTCTATTTCTACCATATTATTTTCAGATCTATACAACTCAAAATTACCTTGCTGCAATTTATTTACCTTTATTTTTTGCACTTTTGTTTATCTTTTATATATATCACTATCAGATCTTATCCTTGCAAGTAACCGTGAAGGGATTGACACCCCCTTTATCGCATTGGGTGTAAGTATTTGTTTGTTTCTGCAGGTGCTATCATTGGGGACTTGTGTTTTCGTCCTACCGGATTGATACCTTGGTTCTTAACTGAGGGAAATACTTATCTCTACTTTGCTGCATCACCCTTTTCTCTTCAAGGGAAAACCAACACAGTGCTCAAGAGTTAGCACTCCGTTCTTGTTAATTTAATACACTAGATGCATGTTGGATAGCGGTCGATGTGTGTAGTAATAGTAGTAGATGAAGGCAGGAGTCGGTCTACTTGTCACGGACGTGATGCCTATATTCATGATCATTGCCTTAGATATCGTCATAACTATGCACTTTTCTATCAATTGCTCAATAGTAATTTGTTTACCCATTGTATGCTTTCTTTCAAGAGAGAAGCCTCTAGTGAATCCTATGGCCCCCGAGTCTATTTCTACCATATTATTTTCAGATCTATACAACTCAAAATTACCTTGCTGCAATTTATTTACCTTTATTTTTTGCACTTTTGTTTATCTTTTATATATATCACTATCAGATCTTATCCTTGCAAGTAACCGTGAAGGGATTGACACCCCCTTTATCGCATTGGGTGTAAGTATTTGTTTGTTTCTGCAGGTGCTATCATTGGGGACTTGTGTTTTCGTCCTACCGGATTGATACCTTGGTTCTTAACTGAGGGAAATACTTATCTCTACTTTCCTGCATCACTCTTTCCTCTTCAAGGGAAAAACCAATGCAAGCTCAAGAAGTAGCAGGCAACGACCGAGAGGGCCGCCGCCAGCGAGGAGAGCGCTTGTGCAGCGGCTGATAGGGCGGCTGCATTAGCCGAGAGCGCTTGTGCAGCCGTAAATACATTGATGGACACCCTTGTCGTGGTCGGGACCGAGAGGCCCCTTGATGGACTCGGAAGAGAGTCAACATGTCCATGCATTGGATCTTTTGGTACTTGTATGATGGTCGTGGACCTAATTAATATTATGTTTGGAATGACTGGCATTACTGTATGATGGTTGTGAGCTTAATGTCGAAGTCAACCATCCTTCATTCCTAACACATAGCGGTTTTGCTATGATGGAAGAAGAGAATCGTTCACAACATAATGGCTTTTGATTTCTTTACTATCCTACCCCCTAATCATTATGTCTGGAATGGTTGTCTTTTCTTCCATCTTGGGCAAACCCCATTGTGACAGGAATGCAAAATCTTTGACTTCAAGGATGGCTTGATATGCAATTTACACTTACAACTATTGTTCTTGCTAGGTAGCTTCGGTGTGATATTTGTATCTTCACATGGGACGTGTTTGAGAGCATAAACCTTCTGTATTCCCTAATTGGAAAAAGTGGACAATGTGATGGTGATACTATTAAGGAAATACCCAATGATTATGCTCTCAAGCATTTTCCATGTGAAGATAGAAGTATCACACTCAAGCTACCTCGGAAGAACAAGAATTGCAAGTGCAAATCTTTGCATGTCAGGGATGGAAGAAGATAATTATTCATAACTTAATGACTCTCTTCTTTTATGATACATTAGTAACGCATGATGAGCTTGCCTAGCTCGACCATCACCGAAAGTCGAAATAACAGTGAGAGTTGTAAGAGATGTTCCCGAAGGAAAAAAATCGACTTTTGACATTGACAGTCAATCTAGGCGAGTTCCACCTGTGGTACCTTGGTAGCACATGATGAGCTCACCCAGGTTGACCATCACTGAAAGTCGAATTGCAGTGAGAGAGTGTCCACCATATATGGAACCACGTAAGAGATGGGAATTGTGATCGACTTTTGACGTTGACAGTCGATCTGGGTGAGCTCTTCTTGTTTCACCTTGGTAACGCACGATGAGCTCATCCAGCTCGACTATCACCGGAAGTCGAAATAGTAGTGAGAGAGTGTCCACCATATATACATCCACCTAATATGAGAGTTGTGATCGACTTTTGACGTTGATGGTCCATCTGGGCGAGTTCATCCCATGATACCTTGGTAACACATGATGAATAGAATAGAAGTACTCTTTGATGTTTGATTCTTATATTATTTTTTCATCATCCGTTGAAAAGGTGATAACACAAATTGATCTTGCGGTTATGGCTTCCTACGATGACTCAACTTTTGGTAGGGTCGACTTCATGGTCAAGGACGAGCACACCAGTGAGGACCACATGGATAAGCTCATTAAAGTGCACCCCGGCCCGCTCATTCCGCTAAAGAATTTTCAGGATCTGTCCAAGAAGAATCCACCTACTAAGGAGAGTGAGGTCCCACCACGTAAGGAGAGCGTTCTCCCGCCACTCAACATCATTCAAGAAGACGCTTGCTCCTCCAATGTGGGGAATATGCCCACGTCCTCGGACTCCACAATCACTGGCTTCACTGACTATGCCTCCGAGTAGAACTCCATTCTTGTAGTATTGTGTTTGATAGTTTGACGATGACGTTGGAATGTTGTACTTATGTAGATGATGATGTGGACTCGAATGACTTTTGGTATATGAATCATGAAGCCTTATATTGCTTATATATGTCTTCATGCATGTGTTTTTTAATGCTTTGTTACGCATTGAAATTTTGTTATTCTCCTTTCTGTAGATGAGGTGGTATGTGGCATACTCAGGTAGACATCCAGGAGTCTATGATTCATGGAAAGCGTGCTATGAACCAGTCAATCATTAGGGTATGATACTAGAGAGGAGGTAGAGCATGCTTACTGCATGTATTTTGTCAAGTAGGGAGAAATCAGAGCGGGTGGAAGTGGATGAAGCATCTCTTTGTCCTACTTGTGATCTTTATTAGGTTGATTCCTCTGTGGTCCATGCAACACAAATGGGTCACACTGAGGTTTTAGTGACTATTTGAGACTTGTAATGATGCTTTAGTTAGTTTGATGAAGAACTTTAGACTTGTTATGATGCTTTAGTTAATTTGATGACGAATATTGAACTTGTTATGATTCTTGTGCATTGCCTATGATGTGGTACTGTCCGCAGACAAAATTTTTCTGTTTATATGTCTTTTCTTGCAGCGTTGATGTAGAAACAAATAAAACAGAATATATGACTTCATCTTTGCTGAGTACGCCACCCGGTAAAACCAGATTGCCAAGAACAAAACTCGGCGAAGAAGCCTCGTGTCCTTCTCTAGAAGCATGGTTCATATCTTTGCCGAGTGTAAAGGCTGAGATCTCACCAAACATGGGTCGCTGGGGCTTGCATGGGACTGTATTGCCGAGTGGGACTACTCGATAGACGACAAACTCGGCAAAATGTAGTTTGCCGATATCTCTGACCAACAACTCGACAATTAATTGAGGCGATGTATCTCACTCATTGGCTTTCACGTGTGCCAAGTACCTATCGCAAGTACTAAGCAAAGTTTCGGCCACGTGGCACCCGCCGTCTTTGTCCGGCCCATCAAGTCTTTTTTTACCAAATCCCCATTTTAGTACTCAGCGAAGAATTTACCGAGTCACCGTGTTCTGGTTCTCAACAAACTCAGCTTTGCTGGTAGAATTCAGACCAAGTACCCTGGGCCGAGAACAAAACCCGGCAAAGGCGTCGCCAAGTGTGAAACGACTTTCGCCGAGGTTTTTTGGTACTCGGTAAAGTAGTAAATTCTAGAAGTGTGAACCAAGCGTGACGGGTACGATGAAATGCTTCAAGCATCATGGGAGCGACATGAGGCAGGAACAGTAGGCATAGAGGCTCTCTGGTCCAGGATAAGGAGCATCTCACGCGACATTCAACGGTGGTCTCAAACTGATTCAGGTGATAGTCAAATTAAAATCCTCTGCGAATAGCTTGAACGAGTTCGACAAATTGAACGGTCATCAGCGGCCTCACTGGAGGTCCGACAGATTGTGATAAAGCTGCGTGAGTTGTATAGATGGCAGGGAATAAATGTACCATCGAAGATCTCGATTGTTCACTACTAGAAATAGGCTTATTAGTGGCGCACCTGTTTTGGCCATTAATGGCGCACTACAGGTGCGCCACTATCATCACGCCACTAGTAACATATACTAATGGCGCATCCCTGGTGCGCCATTAGTATACCAGACTATAGTGGCGCACCAGGCTATGCGCCATTAGTAAGTCACACGGTGCGCCATTAGTATGCCTCCCAGGAGGCCATATTTACCTTGTGCTCTGGTTGACTAATGGCGCACTAACAGATAATGCGCCACTAGTATTTTTTATAGCAATGCGCCACTAGTATGAATATTAGGAATTATTTTTTTCTTTTCTGATATTTGCACATGTTACAAAATATATTACTGCACAGAATATAGACAGCACAACATATAAACAACAAATTCATCAAATACAATAGAAGATTAGTTTCCAAATACAATTCATCATATTAGTCTCCGAATTCAAAAGACCGAACAATGTTAGAACATTACAAGTCTCGGGACCGCGAGTAGCGAGTTTGTTGAAAGTAATACCGAATTCGGAGATAATTGAGAGATGTGTCCTCTCTTATCTCCGTGCTACTACTACTGTTATGCCTAAACATGACTTAGATTGAACTGAGGCAACATGTGGTGCAGGTCGAAAGTAATACTAATCCTAACTTGATCAAGTTTGGATTGTACTACTTTCGACATGCACCACATGCATGTTGCCTTCACTTCAATCCAATCCATATTCATTTCACCCACAAATATATAGTAACTCTTCATGCCCGCATCATGCATCATCATAATAAAAAGTCCTACTAATCATCATCAGACAACTTCTACTCGTTATTAATAACAAGTCATACGATCATCATCCTCATAGTCATCGAACCAACCCTACTTAACTATTCTTAGCACAAGATCATCAGTATTAGGTAAGACCTAAATACCCTCTTTAAGGTAAAATAGCATAAGAAAATATAGACCCTGACTCTCCATTACGGAGAATGGAGATCATCCTGTCTCCAGTTCTTGCGCTTCGCTTCCTTTTGCTTCCAAGAACCTCCTTACGACTGTCCATACATTTTTTCCATCCTTTGATTTGCATGTCTCCACTTCTTTTAGAAATCTGGTATGGACAGTTGAGATTCATAGGATGACCTGGCTGTATGTTCAAAACATTAAGGCTACCTTTATGATACATCAAATGAGGCACACAATTCTCTGGGATTATTTATTGAAAAACATAGTAATAACTTCATAGTTAGCAATGATGTACTAGTTTTAGAAGTATGCAAAAGATGCACGGATGAGCTAATAGTAAAAAAATCTTACCAGGGTATCTCCATGGTAGTTACCGTAGTTCAACACATGCACTAGTGGCACGTATTGACCATAATGTTGAGGAGTTTGATTCTAGATATTGTAATTCTCAATGTCAGTACAAAATCCGACCAGATAATTTTTCTCCTTGTAAGTTAATTCGGAGGCATCGGTGTAGTGGGTTTTGTCTACCATCTCTCGCACATTCTTTGAAGAATGAAAATAAGCTATCAATGGAAATAAGCTGTCAACTATTTTGAACCGAACAATATAAATTAGTTAATAATTAACTATGTTTGAGAAACTCACACAGCGGTAGAACTGGAGGCGTAACAACAAGGACCCAAATGTCCATATTGTCTTGGTCGATGTCAGGATCACCAAGATCCATGGTGACAAGCATACCCTCATCAAAACCATACATCTTGCAAAATGCTTCCCAATATTTGCAACCAAAATGGGTTACACTCCGAGAATTATACAGATTTACTTCAAAATCCACATCATGATGAGTCCTTAGGTGAATTTTCTTTGTTTCATAATAATTTTCATGGTCTTCAAAATCCATCCTCTCCAAGACATAGTGTCTTGCATGGCTTGGGATAAGCTATACTCAAATTGTAAAGGATGAAAATTACACGTTGAAATAGTTGAAGTCATGCTTAATTATGAAAAAAACACTTGTCGTCGTTTTGTACCGTTTCAACTTCGAAGGTCTCCTGGAGCTTAATGCTGAAGCGCCGATCGTCGTCTAGGTGAGGCCTGTCGCACAGACCTCGATCATCGTGGCACCGGCCACACTCCCCTGGGAGACTTTCATCGTCCGATGACGACATTTCCTACATTCATAATTCAAAACTACATCATCTCTTGCATCCGATGACTTGTGCATTTTCAGCCAGGCCCAATGGAGTTGGCCTAAAAACATTTCTTTCTTTAAGCCTGCTACATCCATCTCAAGTATACATGGTCAAGGGTTAGCAGGGCCATCCAAATAGAATATGTGGTATGCGCTTTTTTAGTAGGTCATCTTACCAGATTAGGGTTTATCGATGATGAGCAACTGACAGTAGTAATAACTATGAGTTGATATCACACTTCTATATGTATAACACAAGAGGCAGTTGATCCTACTTAATTAAGTACTAAGATACCCCGGCCCATGCATTAGTCGCAAGTACCCCATATGTCCTTTTTTAGCAAAGTCATGCTAAAATTCACGGAAAATTTCAGCATGACCTTTGCTGAAAATAGGACATATGGAGTACCCGAATTTGCCGGAATAGAAGTTAATCCACATTCCGGCAAACTCAAGGGCCTCTCGGGTTACCTGCAAAATCAATCTCCCACCCCCGCCCCGCTGCAACCCCACAACACCACACAATATCACCATGACATGATGGTCGGAGACAAAATTAACCCCCCAATATCATCACGACACGATGGTCAGAGACAAAACCCAGCAATATATCTTCTAGCCATGAAACCCTACCATGATTCTCCTTTCTTCCTCTTTTTTCACCTAAACCTGCAAACATGTAGGGAAAGAAATTAATACAAGGCACAAAAATGGCATGCTATGTAGCCTTAATGCTACAGAACATATGAAATACATGCTACATAACATATAAAAACAGTAGCTAAAAAAAGTAGCAAGCAAGCAATTCATTTGACTAACTATTTAAGTGTTCTGGACTCCAACAACCACTTTGCAGACAAGCAGGAAAGTGGTTCTTCATGGATAGCTGAAAGTGGTTCTTCCTTGAGGGATGTGTGATCTATGATGGTGCTGTCTCTTTGCTTAATTGGCTTTGCTTAATCCTATGAGGAGCACTGGATTGAAGCAACGGCTCAGAAAATGTCAACTTCCTATGCAGGCATAAAGCATGTTGTTGGGATGGAGGTGGTGGAATCCACTTGTTGTCTGGCTAAGAGGTTGAAGTTGGCACTGATTAGTGCCGAAGTTGGCACTCTTTAAATTCAGAAAAGAAAAGGCACCACGTAATATTGATGGACAGGGGAAAGCTTTGCAATTGCACCCACAATTGTCAAGCACCAACTTAATAGCCACTCCTAATAAATCCTTCCCATGACAGTACGACGCTCACTCTCGGTTCGACACATAATATTATTCTCCCACATTAGCTAAAATGGCTAAAACCGAATGCGATAATCCTAGTGTTCTCTTGTGGTGGTGGTGAGATGCCCATATCATGCATTGGTGGACAATGATGATTAGATTAAACTGTAACCATGCACATACTTACAGGTGTTTCCTAATATGAAAAAGAAGTGGACCTTTGGGTACGAAGGAGTGGACCTGAACGATGTAAACAAAAAGAAACTGATAAAAAAGATGAGTGTTGTGTTCCCGGGGGTGGAAGAACATGACAGGGCCAGCCGACGATTACTAACTCGATCAAAAAGTGATTATTACCCATGGAAATGGCACCAAATCCCTCTGGATCGTTAACAAGGGAGGATGCAGACAGGGGACTTCAATCAATCGAGCATCAGCAGCACAACAGTGTAACCAGATGGAATGGAATCAGGTTGGAAGGGTAACTAGCAAGCAACAGACAGAGCAGTAGTGTGGCGGCAGCAGATAGCAGCATCAGCAGCGGCAAAGAGCAACGCCAAGGCAGCAGCAAGCAGCGACCAAGCAGCGAACATCAACAGCAGCAGTAGTGTAGTCAGCAGTGCAATAGTAGCAGCGGGGGCGCGCGTGACAACAGTCAGGACGGGCGCGCGCGAGCGGCAACGGGCGGACGAGCACAGGCGAGGGATGGCCAGGGGCGCGCAGGAGGATGCGTTTCCAAGGGTAGGAGCAGTGGGGAGGGTTTGTGTCGGGGCTCGACAGAGGAGCCGGGGGCACGGGCCGGCGGTGGGGTGAGCGCGAGGTCGACGGTGGTGGCTTACAGCGGCCTATGGAGGCGGATCGAAGGCGGGAACAACTAATGGACTCACCGCGGAGATCGTGGCAGGCTCGGTGAAGGTCGGGGTGGATCGGAGAGACGGTCGCGACCGCAAGGTGGTGACGGCTGGAGGAAGACGAAGGACTCCTCCTCCTAGTGCTCCGGTGGCGACTCCGGCGGCGGAGCGGGCGCGGGGGTCGTCGGGTGCGGGTGGTCGGCGGCGGTGGTGGAGAGCGGGCGCGGGGGGTTTGCTCGGCGGCGGTGGAGAGCGAGAGCGGGCGAGGGGGAGGAGGGGGATCGATCTGGCGAGAGGGAGGGTTAGCGAGGGGGGAAGGTTAGCAATGGCCCACCTCCTAGGGGTGCGCCATAAGTACTTTGATAGCAATGGCGCACCTTCCCCTGGTGCGCCAGTACTAACTTTGTTTTTGGATTTTTAGTTGCATCTAATATATTTTTTTAGAAAATGATGATCAAATTTGAAAACATTTATGAATGTGAAAAATATCATCAAATTTGTTATTTGAAAATATTTATGAATATGAAAAAATATCATCAAATTTGTTATTTGAAAATATCATCAAATTTTTTGGATTTTTAGTTGCATTCATTTGTGAATTGCTAAAACATTTATGAATGTGAAAAAATATCATCAAATTTGAAAAAATATTCATGAATTCAAAAAGTACCCATGAAATTTAAAAATATTCATGAGTTCAAAAAATATTAACAAATTCAATACTTTTTGTGAGTTAGAAATTCAATACCAGAATAAAGACATAAATAAATATTCATGAGGACTATAACAGATGAAATATCATTACAAATTTTGCAAAACAAAAAAAATTGTTAGTAGTGGCGCACCTTGGTTGTGGTGCACCATTACTAGTTTGAACTAGTAATGGCGCACTGTACCCTGGTGCGCCATTACTAGTTTTGGGAAAAAAATTGGTAATTAAAACTATTAATGGCACACTGTGCGCTGGTGCGCCATTAATAGTTTTGGAAAAATAAAAAAATAAAATTTGCTAGTAATGGCACACCGTTGGTGTGGTGCGACATTAGTAACGAGGACACAGGTGCGCCACTCCTATATAGTAGTGGCCCACCACATATATGGTGCGCCATTAATGTCCATATTGGCTATAGCCCTTTTCCTAGTAGTGGTTTAAAGGAAAGCACTTATCTTAAACCGACTGATTTCTCAAAAATTCAGCCCCGTCCCTCGCGTGACACGCGTCCCCATGGGACCCACGCACCGTCCACCCACCTTATCCTTTTCTCTCGGTCTAGTCTTCTCCTTCCTTCGTTTTCCCATCCCATTACACCTCCTGCGACGGGAGCCAGCCCACGAGATCGAGGCGCGGCTGCTGCCCAGCAGCGCAGCGGCGTGCGAGATTAGCTTGGCTACTGTCCAGCCGGATCATCGGCGCTGCAAGGCCGTCCATGACCTGCTGCAAGGGGATCGGCAACCAGTGCTCCATGGGCGATCTAGCCATGGATTCTCTGGTTTTTCTTACCAGTGAATCTCACAGGGAGAGCCCATGGACGAGCTCCACTAAGGTCGCAGTAGACCCCTTCCTCCGCTCCTAGCGCGGGGCCGGCCCTTTGCAGCACCCTGGGCGCCTTCTTCCCTGCAGCACCGCCACCGGCATGGCAGCGGCGTCTACAATGGAGCACCTACTGCAACGTAGCATGGCGGCCGGCCATGTCATCGGTGTCTACAATGGAGCACCTGCTGCAACTTAACATGGCGGTCGACCATGTCATCGGCGTCTGTAGCCACCTGCTGCAACGCAACTTCCGTCGAGGTGTGGCAGCGAGCTAGCGGCGGCTGCAATGCAACTTCGCCACCGGAGAGATAGAAGCTTCATCGCGGTGTCAATGGCCAAGCGACGACTCTGACGATGTTGCATTGCAGCTCCACCGCGGTGCCGGCGGCCCAGCGACGCCCCACTGCAACAGCGACGACTACGACGATGTTCCATTGCATCTCCGATGCGGCGCCGGCGGCCTAACGATGCCCCATTGCAGCAGCGACGACTCCGACGAGGTTCCATTGTAGCTCCGCCGCGGCGCCGGCAGCCCAAGGATGACTCCGATGATGTTTCATTGCAGGTCCGCCGCGGCACCGGCGGGCAAGCGATTCTCCATTGCAGCAATAACGATCACCGGCAATGTTCCATTGCAGCTCTGACGTGGCACCGACGGGAAAGCGATTCTCCATTGCAGCAACGACGACTATTGGTAATGTTCCATTGAAGCTCCACCGC
>NC_041390.1:48829252-48833115 GCF_002162155.2 Triticum dicoccoides | reverse complement strand
GTGGAGCAATCTGTCTCCATAGCAAAAGATAACGCTGGAGCGATGGTTCTGCTGTGATGTGGGGGAGGGGATATAGACTGGCGGTCTTGATTATGTGGATCGGACGGTAGGTAAGGCGGCTTATGACTGGAAGTTTTCAGCCGGATGATTTGTAGCAGTCACCTTGTTTAAAATCAGGATATCTAAATACCAAGTTCTTCCATAATAGAGCGTCTCATGAAGGCAAAAGAACCATTATATCTTTCCCTAATAATAAAGCATGGATTGATTTTGTCGTGTTCACCGTCACAATACGCTTTCTTCCCATGATTTTACGGTTTCAATTTGAATTTAAAACATATACGTGAGGTGGTACTAAAACCGTTTCGTTCGCGGGTGACAATTGTTTCCAAACATAGTGATGTTGGGCTGGTATGGGTTCGCTTCTGTTTAGGGCCTCCGCCTAGTCCACGATACCGTCACTGTTGGGACTCCTCCCTCGTTCTGGTTTTTTTGGTTGGTTTCCAACTTTTTTTCACGTGTAGGTCATGTGTGTAAGCTATGGAGTCTTCGATTAGCCACGCTGACTTACAACTCTTGCTAATAAAAACAGAGCCAACGATGTCGACTCAACCCATCTCCAGGTTTGATGCAAGAAACCCTAAACCTAGCGACATCGTTGCCAAACACGGGAGCAACATCCGTGCCGTCTGCCGTGCTGATCAAAGTTGAAGCAACTGCGGCAACGGGAACAAGCTGCACAGCTACGGTGGCAACGGCAACATCAGCGACAGGAACAATCTCACAGGAGTAGGGCTACCTCCACGTAGGGCGTGGCCCCGCGTCGCTAACCGTGATGGGCGCCGGCATCATTCTTCTCCCCATTCCGCGTCGTCGTCGTTGGGGCTGCTCTAACCGTATTGGGCACCTCCGCGCTGGCATCATTCTCCTCGCCACCATTGTTGCGACTAGTGTCGTCGGTGCATGTGTTGCAGCCTTGCAGGCCGCTGGCGTGGACGGTTGGCCGTTGGAGGTTATGATCGGGGGTGACAACGAGCAAAAGGAGATTGGGAAAGAGAGGGCGGAGGAGAAGACAACGAGATCATGAATTCATGATCGATCGCAGAGATTGTGCGGCACGTCCGGTGTGGCGCGAGCCCGCGTCTACGAGTGGCGTCGTCAAGTACGTACTTGAGGAATACAGAGATGGAAGGCGATTCGCTAACATGGTGTCGGATTTCCTCCAAGATTTTGTTTTGCACACCTAGGACGGCCATAGCACTAGGCAGATTTTCCTTTTTCAAAAAATAGCACTAGGCAGATGCGGCACCAAATCATAGTCCTAGACTCCTAATCCACCTTCTAGCACATATAGGCGGTCACTCTATGCATTTGAAAACCAAACCGAAAAACCGTACCGAAAATAAACCAAACCAAACCGATTTTATGGTTTTTATGGTTTCTGGTTTCGATATGGTATGAACTTTTCAGACCGATTTGAACTTTGGTTTTATGGTATATACCCAAAAACCGAACGGTTAACCGAATAAACCATAGTAAAAAATAAATTTATATTTCTTGAGATGAACCACCATACAAGTTGTCATTTTTCTTGTACATGAGTCAAATCCACTACTAAGCACGTAATTGTTTTTGTAACATAGTCATTTTTCTCTTTTTAAAATGCTAAGCACGTCCATAATCATCAACAGATGAATCAATGCATGCATATATACTTATATATATAGTCATATACTATTTGTGTAGAATAGTATGTGTTTTGAGTCATAAATTTGCTAATTATTATTACGTCATTTTCAAATTCGCGTCAACTTTGGTTTTTATGGTATATACCGAAACCATACCGAAATAATTTGGTATATACCGAAACCGAACCGTATTTTAATTTCATACCATATTTACCGAAGTATTAATACCGTACAAATTGAAAACCGTATAAATCGAACCATGTAAACCGAATAAACCGAACGCACAAGGTGAATAGGCGGTGCTTCTTAAGTATTACGTACTAATTCTGATTTGTATTTCCTTTCCTAGCATGGCCTGCACCGCACTGCTTGCAGCAGTGGTGCCAAAAATTACTGCCCATACGTACTCATGTGCAATTAATTCTCTAGGTGTCGTTGCTTCCTGGTATGTACTTAGTCTCATCATGTTTTTTTTGATATATGTTGGTGATTTTCCCAATGGATTTCCTAATAGTAGAGAGCATGCAGACTAGGATCTTTGTCAGGCCACCTCAAGGTTGCCGGCAGCAGCTACAAGTGTCCAGAAAAACTCTGATATCCTCGAGTGCCACTTATTAGTGTAAACTACTAATGTTTTCTTAGGCCTATTTGGTTTCAATAAGTTACCTGACTTATAAGTTAGGTGACTTAAAACCAGTGACTTATAAGTCACGCATGTTTGGTTGTCATCTGACTTATAAGTCGCCTGACCACACCTTCCCACCTTATTTTTTTTATATAAACGTGGCGGGACCCACGCAAAAGAGGGTGACTTATAACTTTTAAGTTGGGGTGAAGCAACTTATGACTTATAAGTTGGGTCTGTTTGGCAAAATAAGTCACTTTTTTCACTTTTTGACTTATAAGTTGGTGACTTATTTAAAACCAAACAGGCCCTTGCTATATTTTTGAGTATCTGTGTTCCACACAATTATTCTTAGTCATGATATGCTGACATGAAGTTCCTCTTCTAGGACAAGCATGGGGGTGTGCCTTATTGCATAGTTGAAACAAGAGATGTATAACATTCCCTTTCTGTTTACAGTATTGACAGACAGTTCTTCACATAAAGTTGTCATTTGGTTTCACAAGTTTTTACACTAATTCAGTCTCATTGTTTCAGTAGGTTTTTCCAAAACATGTTACCTTGCTCCTCCCGTCCATAAATATCCCTCAAGGGTATCATGTTTTTTTTTTTGTTATCCAATTAATATTGTCTAGACTCACTGAAACCTGTATATTTCTGTCCTAAGGTTTCCATTGGTATTGTCCCATTGATTCTTTTTGTTGGATTCGGCTGTAGTTGTCAATCTTCGGCTCTTTGCAGACGGTGATCAATATTACAAGTGATTACAGTTTCTTAATCGTATTTGTCATGATTATTTCCTTTCTTACTAGATTACTGTTGGTATACTTATGATTTCCTTCATGCATGCATCAACATTATCATAGTTCCCAGTAGAAGTTGATTGAAAGGTTTCTAATACACAATATTCACTAGCAAGTTCATCGATGGACTGCCCACCTAAGCTATATAGCAGAGGGTTTGCGTAATGCATGCCATCTTTAATCTTATGGTTACTTTAGTAATAGTAAAGAATAATCCTATATTTGCAACCAACTCTCCCTCTGATACAATAGTCCAGTTTGTACATTTTTATTTTTACACAAGTCTTACCGGTTGACGGACTCTTTGCTTATTCTAAAAGTCGGAAGTAACATATAAAATGGTCTCCCTCAATTGTAACCCAAACCAAATCGCAAGTTCTTGTGCACGAATTGCACCTCCTCAAGCATCCATCTCATTAACTTCGCCAGAACTTTGCATGTCTTGCTCCAACCATGGTACGCCGTTTATGCGCCTAAAAGTGTTGAATGACATAATCCATTCATTCACTATGTCGGCTCATCGAGGAGCTCGAGTAGAAGCATAGGGAGGCCCTCCAAGCAAAGGCAGTGGAGCATGCCGGAAAGCTCAAAGAGGCCCTCGATGTCATCAATGCCGCTGACACCGCCAGGGTGACATTGGAATCCAAGGTGGAGGAACTTGAAGACGATGCGATGTTTTTTCTTTCTTTCTCAATTTTAATATCACTCTTTATGCATTCTCGTGTGTGTGTGTGTGTGTGTGTGTGT
>NC_041390.1:48812103-48829006 GCF_002162155.2 Triticum dicoccoides | reverse complement strand
CATGTCAAACGGCGGTGATGTTCTCATTTCAAGTAACTAGAAACTGCCCCGCACGTTGTTGCAGAAATATTTTGCAAGATATTTTAATGTGATTAGTTGTAAAATGTTTGAAGTAATAATATAAAAATCTAAAACTAAAAATGCATACAATTTATTATGTTTGATTACTATATACCTGTAAAATGTTTATTTAAATATATATAGGATAATAGAATGAAAATTCTCATAGTGTTGGATCACATTCATCGAATAGGTGGGTCTAGTAATTAATATTACTATAGAGTATATGTTTGCATGTACAGATGCGTCGGCAACAAAAAAGGGATTACAAGTTCACGAAACAACAAGTCAATGCAGGATGCCATTGATCACATTCATCGAATAGGTGGACAACATGACACCATTGACGATGGTGGTGAAGAGAAGTGGCATAAAGGATGGGCCGCTTGGGGCGTGCGAGGATCTGTTTCCCGTTGCAACGCACAGGCACACTTACTAGTCAAACTAAAAGGGCCGATGGCAGCTTTGCAATGTCGAAGGATATTTCTGGGTCGCTGTGCACATTAGGAGGATCTTCTACTGTTGAAGCCATCCTACAACATGTCCAGGCCACCGTCACCGAAGACATGAATCCAATCTGACGGCAGCCCGGACGGATGATGAGATTGAGCGAGCCCTCTTGCAAATGGGTCCCACGAAAATGCCTGGCCCGGACGGTCTGTCAGCCTTGTTTAATAAGAGACATAGATGTTTGATCAAGCCTGCCATTTGCAAGGAACGCAAAGAGATTTTGGAGGGTAAATTTTTTCTAGATGATTTTAATGAAACGGTGTTGGTTCTAATCCCCAAAGTAAAATCTCAAGAATTTTATTCCCAATTTTGTCCAATAAGCCTATCAATATTATCTATAAATTGGTGACTAATTAAGGTTGTTTGCTAACAAGCTTAAGGTGGTTCTTCTTATTCTCATTTCAGAAGAGCAAAGCACTTTTGTGCCAAGCAGATTACGGATAACGTGCTTATAGTGTTGGATCGAAGGCGTGAGGCTACACAAGCGAGCAGTGGAGACGAACGAAGGAGAAAGGAAGATGAACATTGCTTTTCTTGCGAGGCCCAACTGCTTGCCCCTTTTCTTTCTTTCTTCTCTTATTATGCGCTGACAGAACTGAAACGTAAAACCAGTTTAGAACGTGTAAGTCGGCCATGCCATTCCACGTCCACCCGATCGTCGTGGTGTTGCCATCACACAAACATGCAGTCGTGCCATCCCACGATCCGCTTGCGGTGGCCTAGCTATCTAACAGAAAGTCCAAGTATACTACACCAAGTCGTGAACAAACTCACGCTGCATGGCCCTATTATTCAGCTAGGAATCAACTACTTAGCGCGTATCTACACGTTGTAGTCACGTGCACGTACGACCTAACCTTCTGAACTAATGCATGAAGCTAATGACTAATGCAATATCTGAACCTGCCATTGTAACAAGATTTGCACCAACAATAACCTCCCTAATCTTGTTACTCAACTTGTTTCTTTGCATACCAAACCTTCATGCCGGCTCAACCTCGGCATCTCCGTTGCTGCTGCTGGACTTCAGACATGGCTTCCTTGGTGACCTATACACAACCCTAGCTGATGTCTTGAGCAGCACCTTTTACAGTCGGTTGTGTGCTCTTTTTACCTTCATCTGCACCTTCCCAAACCTGTCTCTAATCCACATGAATGTATCATCTAGCACTACTCTATTTCCATCCTCTGAGAGCTTTCCAAGACTGATTATGTTACTGCATAAACTTGGTACAAAGTATACCTCGGTCAGATGCAGCAGCTCACCACTCTTGCATTCAACAAGGATTGAACCTTTTCCTTCAATAAGAGCTGTAGACCCACCTCCAAGCTTCACACTTTCACGGATGCTTTCATCTATCTCCTTGAATTTCAACCGTGAGCCTGTCATGTGGTTGCTAGCACCACTATCAAGCCACCATGCATCAGCTGATCCATCCATGCTCAAGAAAGGCTTGATATTCTCCTCATTCAGCAGGAGGAACTCATTGCCTTTCTTCAGAAGCTCCACTCCCGGCCTGTTCATGCCGAGTGCCACCGGCGGCGGCGACGCAGCCGCCGACATCGCGGCCGCCGGCATCGTAATGGCAACCCTCAAGGTCGCTAGCGGCATTGCTGCCGCTGTTGTCGTTGAGGTAGTCCGCGTGCTTCCTTGTATGGATCCTGCAGTCGTCTTGTTCATGAGGGCATGCAGCACGCCATTCTCCTTGCAGAGCACGTGCTGCACGTCCAGCAGCTTGGCCTTCTCCTCACTTTCGTACACCAACAACTCTGCTTGTGTCCTGTACTCATCGGGCATGACATGCATCTTTGCATTTGCAGCGGATAACTCACCACGTACGCTCGGGCGCTCGGCTCAGCCTCAGCCATGGCAGCCTCCAACTCGGCCACCGCAGCTAAGGGGCAAAGCACCTCATTCACCTTGATACCTTCTGGCTTGATGATGTCCGCGACCTGCTCCTCCGCCCCCGGTGCAAGCTCACATGCCACCGCCATCAGCAGCCCCGGCTCGTAGTCGATGTCGGTAGCTGCAAGGAGCGCCTTCTCTTTCTTCAATGCCTCACACTCGGACTTGAAGTGTCCTTTCTTCCCGCACTCGAAGCAGGTAATCTTCGACTTGTCGAACTTGCTGCGGGGCTTTTTCTTGTCGTCATCTCGGCCGCGGCCACCGCCACGCCCGTCGCCGTCCTTGCCGCCGTTGCTGGAGCCTTCTCCTTTCTTCTTTTCTTCCTGGACCAGTGCCTCCAGCTGCGCGTGTGAGACCAGCATCAACTTCTCGCCGTCGTCACCACGGTCTTGGCGCCGCCCGGACTCGTTCTCCTCGAATGCCCGCAGCCGCACAATGGCCTTGGCGACCGACATCTTCTTGATGTCGCCCATTTGCTTGATCGTCCCGATTATCGGCAGGAAGCGATCCAGGACCGCCACGAACAGCCGCTTGACAACGGCGTGCTCCTGCAAGTTCTCGCCAAGCGCTCAAATTTCTCCGACGAGCACGGTGAGCCGGCGCCCGAGTGCACCGACGTCTTCACCTCCTTCCATGGTCAGGCGCTCAAAACGCCTTATGAGGTGACTGATGCGTGCCTGCACAACACGCTCATCACCGATACGCATGGTGCGGATGGCCTCCCAAGCCTCCTTCGCCGACTCGTATTCCACGATCGACATCATCGCGTCGTTGGGAACCGACTGCGAGATAGTAGCCATGGCTCCCTGGTCCTTGGCCTCATCGACGTCTTCTCCGCTGATCGCCGACCACACGCCCATTGGCTTGAGGATGATCTTCATCTTCGCCGCCCACAACTGATAATTGCTTTCAGTCAGCTAGGGGTACTGAATCGGCACTCTGACGCTCCTCATCGGCGCGGCCATGACAACCGTCCCATCGCCGGAGCCACTGGCTCCGAGCCTCTTGCTCGGCGGCGTGTACTTTCCGCCGCCACCAGCGTCGCTCTTCATCGGTGACTGATCTCCCATCGCTACACACCGCCGCCGATTCGCCTCCAGCCACAACCAGGCTCTGTATACCAAGTGTTGGATCGAAGGCGCGAGGCTACACAAGCGAGCGCTGGAGACGAACGAAGGAGAAAGGAAGACGAACACTGGGTTTTTTTGCAAGGCCCAACTGCTTGCCCCTTTTCTTTCTTTCTTCTCTTATTATGCGCTAACAGAACTGAAACTTAAAACCAGTCCAGAACGGGTAAGTCGGCCGTGCCATCCCACGTCCACCCGATCGTTGTGGTGTTGCCATCACACAAACATGCAGTCGCGCCATCCCACGATCCGCTTGCGGTAGCCTAGCTATCTAAAAGAAAGTCCAAGTATACTACGCCAAGTCGTGAACAAACTCACGCTGCATGGCCCTATTATTTAGTTAGGAATCAACTACTTAGCACGTATCTAGACGTTGCAGTCACGTGCATGTACGAGCTAACCTTCTGAACTAATGCATGAAGCTAATGACTAATGCAATATCTGAACCTGCCTTTGTAACAAGATTCGCACCAACACATAGCATATGAATGCACCCATTCCATCCGGACCAGAAAGAGGAAGAATGCTCTGTGCGGAGTTAAGCTAGACAGATGAAAGCGTATGCCTGGATTGAATGGATTTTTTTTGAAAGGATGACGCACCAAACGGGTTTCTCGCGGGCATGGGTTCAGATCATTATCTGCTGTGTTACTTTGGTGAAGTTTTCAGTTGAGCTGAATGGAGGTATTTCTGCAGCGATCACACCCACCCCCGGCTTACATCAAGGAGACCCCCTATCACCGTATTTGTTTCTATTCTATGTATAGGGTTTCTCGGTGTTGTTATACAAGGCTCAACAGGAAAATAGGATTTGGGGTGTCGAGTTGGGGGAGGGGGGACCCTTACATAATACGTACACCTCTTATTTGCAGATGACTATTATTCAATGTTTTAAATAGCGGGCTATGAAAAATAGCGGCGGGCCTCCAAATCAGCTATAGCAGATCTATAGCGGGCTAAAGCGGGCTATTTGGGAAGACAATCATTTAGCAGCACCTTGCTGAAAAGGCTATAGCGGGCTATAACGGAGCTATAGCCGGCTATTTAAAACTATGCTATTATTCCACTGAGGATACCATGGTGGAGCTGCATACTATTCATAATATTATGGGTATCTATGAGGAAGCATCAGGCCAAAAGGTTAACGCAATGGGAAGGGGTGGTGACCATGCAATGGTTGGCTTGAAACAGGCTGTTGGTATCGGTAATGAAGCGCTCAATTAACGCTATTTCAGGCTCCCAATGGTGGCTGGCCACTCAAAAGACGGTTGTTTCAAATATGTGAGAGAACAATCTACTGCAAAATGGATGGATAGAAAGGCCAAGGGCTTTCTAATGCGAGCTGAGAGGTGTTAGTTAAATTAGTCCTTCAACGAACTCCTACGTATACCATGAGCTGCTTTCAATTCTCCAAAAAACATTGTGTCAGAACCTGACCACGATCTCCTCAAAATACCCAATGATTATGCTCTCAAGCATTTTCCATGTGAAGATAGAAGTATCACACTCAAGCTACCTCCGAAGAACAAGAATTGCAAGTGCAGATCTTCACATGTCAGGGATGGAACAAGATAAGTATTCATAACTTAATGACTCTCTTCTTTTATGATACATTAGTAACGCATGATGAGCTTTCCTAGCTCGACCATCACCGAAAGTCGAAATAACAGTGAGAGTTGTACGAGATGTTCCCGAAGGAAAAAAAATTGACTTTTGACATTGACAGTCAATCTGAGCGAGTTCCACCTGTGGTACCTTGGTAACACATGATGAGCTCACCCAGCTTGACCATCACTGAAAGTCGAATAGCAGTGAGAGAGTGTCCACCATATATGGAACCACGTAAGAGATGGGAATTGTGATCGACTTTTGACGTTGACAGTCGATCTGGGTGAGCTCTTCTTGTTTCACCTTGGTAACACATGATGAGCTCATCCAGCTCGACTATCACCGAAAGTCGAAATAGTAGTGAGAGAGTGTCCACCATATATACATCCACCTAATATGAGAGTTGTGATCGACTTTTGACGTTGATGGTCCATCTGGGCGAGTTCATCCCATGATACCTTGGTAACACATGATGAATAGAATAGAAGTACTCTTTGATGTTTGATTCTTATATTATTTTTTCATCATCAGCTGAAAAGGTGATAACACAAATTGATCTTGCGGTTATGGCTTCCTACGATGACTCAACTTTTGGTAGGGTCGACTTCATGGTCAAGGAGGAGCACACCAGTGAGGACCACGTGGATAAGCTCGTTAAAGTGCACCCCCGGCCTGCTCATTCCACTAAAGAATTTTCAGGATCTGTCCAAGAAGAATCCACCTACTAAGGAGAGCGAGGTCCCACCACGTAAGGAGAGCGTTCTCCCGCCACTCAACATCATTCAAGAAGACGCTTGCTCCTCCAATGTGGGGAATATGCCCACGTCCTCGGACTCCACAATCACTGGCTTCACTGACTATGCCTCGGAGTAGAGCCCCATTCTTGTAGTATTGTGTTTGATAGTTTGACGATGACGTTGGAATGTTGTACTTATGTAGATGATGATGTGGACTCGAATGACTTTTGGTATATGAATCATGAAGCCTTATATTGCTTATATATGTCTTCATGCATGTGTTTTTCTAATGCTTTGTTACGCATTGAAATTTTGTTATTCTCCTTTCTGTAGATGAGGTGGTATGTGGCATACTCAGGTAGACATCTAGGAGTCTATGATTCATGGAAAGCGTGCTATGAACCAGTCAATCGTTAGGGTATGATACTAGAGAGGAGGTAGAGCATGCTTACTGCATGTATTTTGTCAAGTAGGGAGAAATCAGAGCGGGTGGAAGTGGATGAAGCATCTCTTTGTCCTACTTGTGATCTTTATTAGGTTGATGCATATGTGGTCCATGTAACACAAATGGGTCACACTGAGGTTTTAGTGACTATTTGAGACTTGTAATGATGCTTTAGTTAGTTTGATGAAGAACTTTAGACTTGTTATGATGCTTTAGTTAACTTGATGACGAATATTGAACTTGTTATGATTCTTGTGCATTGCCTATGATGTGGTACTGTCCGCAGACAAAATTTTGCTGTTTATATGTCTTTTCTTGCAGCGTTGATGTAGAAACAAATAAAACAGAAGATATGACTTCATCTTTGCTGAGTACGCCACTCGGTAAAACCAGTTTGCCAAGAACAAAACTCGGCGAAGAAGCCTCGGGTCCTTCTCTAGAAGCATGGTTCATATCTTTGCCAAGTGTAAAGGCTGAGATCTCACGAAACATGGGTCGCTGGGGCTTGCATGGGACTGTATTGCCGAGTAGGCCTACTCGATAGACGACAAACTCGGCAAAAATGTAGTTTGCCGATATTTGTGACAAACAACTCGACAAATAATTGAGGCGACGTATCTCACTTATTGGCTTTCACGTGTGCCGAGTACCTGTCGCAAGTACTCAGCAAAGTTTCGGCCACGTGGCACCCGCCGTCTTTGTCCGGCCCGTCAAGTCTTTTTTTACCAAATCCCCATTTTAGCACTCAGCGAAGAATTTTCCGAGTCCCCGTGTTCTGGTTCTCAACAAACTCAGCTTTGCCGGTAGGATTCAGACCAAGTACCCTGGGCCGAGAACAATACCCGGCAAAGGCGTCGCCAAGTGTGAAACGACTTTCGCCGAGTCTTTTTGGTACTCGGTAAAGTAGTAAATTCTAGTAGTGTGAACCAAGCGTGACGGGTACGATGAAATGCTTCAAGCGGCGTGGGAGCGACATGAGGCAGGAACAATAGGCATAGAGGCTCTCTGGTCCAGGCTAAGGAGCATCTCAGGCGACATTCAACGGTGGTCTCAAACTGATTCAGGTGATAGTCAAATTAAAATCCTCTGCCAATAGCTTGAACGAGTTCGACAAATTGAACGGTCATCAGCGGCCTCACTGGAGGTCCGACAGATTATGATAAAGCCGTGTGAGTTGTATAGATGGCAGGGAATAAATGTACCATCGAAGATCTCGATTGTTCACTACTAGAAAAAGGCTTATTAGTGGCGCACCTGTTTTGGCCATTAATGGCGCACTACAGGTGCGCCACTATTATCATGCCACTAGTAACATATACCAGTGGCGCACCAGGCTATGCGTCATTAGTATGCCTTCCAGGGGGCCATATTTACCTTGTGCTCTGGGTTACTAATGGCGCACTAACAGATAATGCGCCACTAGTATTTTTTATAGCAGTGCGCCACTAATGTGTTGTATGGTGCGCCACTAGTATGAATATTAGGATTTTTTTTTGTTTTCTGATATTTGCACACGTTACAAAATATATTACTGCACAGAATATAGACAGCACAACATATAAACAACAAATTCACCAAATACAATAGAAGATTAGTTTCCAAATACAATTCATCATATTAGTCTCCGAATTCAAAAGACCGAACAATGTTAGAACATTACAAGTCTCGAGACCGCGAGTAGCGAGTTTGTCGAAAGTAATACCGAATTCGGAGATAATTGAGAGATGTGTCCTCTCTTATCTCCGTGCTACTACTACTGTTATGCCTAAACATGACTTAGATTGAACTGAGGCAACATGTGGTGCATGTCGAAAGTAATACTAATCCTAACTTGATCAAGTTTGGATTGTACTACTTTCGACATGCACCACATGCATGTTGCCTTCACTTCAATCCAATCCATGTTCATTTCACCCACAAATATATAATAACTCTTCATGCTCGCATCATGCATCATCATAATAACAAGTCCTACTAATTATCATCATACAACTTCTACTCGTTATTAATAACAAGTCATACGATCATCATCCTCATAGTCATCGAACCAACCCTACTTAATTGTTCTTAGCACATGATCATCAGTATTAGGTAGGACCTAAATACCCTCTTTAAGGTAAAATAGCATAACACAATATAGACCCTAACTCTCCATTACGAAGAATGGAGATCCGCCTGTCTCCAGTTCTTGCGCTTCGCTTCCTTTTGCTTCCAAGAACCTCCCTACAACTGTCCATCCATTTTTTCCATCCTTTGATTTGCATGTCTCCACTTCTTTTAGAAATCTGGTATGGACACTTGAGATTCGTAGGATGACCTGGTTGTATGTTCAAAATATTAAGGCTACCTTTCTGATACATCAAATGAGGCACACAATTCTCTGGAATTATTTATTGAAAAATATAGTAACAACTTCATAGTTAGCAATGATGTACTAGTTTTAGAAGTATGCAAAAGATGCACGGATGACATAATAGTAAAAAATCTTACCAGGGTATCTTCATGGTAGTTACCGTAGTTCAACACATGCACTAGTGGCACGCATTGACCAAAATATTGAGGAGTTTGATTGTAGATATTGTAATTCTCAATGTCAGTACAAAATCCGACCAGTTAATTCGGAGCCATCGGTGTAGTGGGTTTTGTCTACCATCTCCCGCACATTCTTTGAAGAATGAAAATAAGCTGTCAATGAAAATAAGCTGTCAACTATTTTGAAACGAACAATATAAATTAGTTAATAATTAACTATGTTTGAGAAACTCACATAGCGGTAGAACTGGAGGCGTATCAACAAGGACCCAAATGTCCATATTGTCTTGGTCGATGTCAGGATCACCAAGATCCATGGTGACAAGCATACCCTCATCAAAACCATACATCTTGCAAAATGCTTCCCAATATTTGCAACCAAAATGGGTTACACTCCCAGAATTATATAGATTTACATCAAAATCTACATCATGATGAGTCCTTAGGTGAATTTTCTTTGTTTCATAATAATTTTCATGGTCTTCAAAATCCATCCTCTCCAAGACATAGCGTCTTGCATGGCGTGGGATAAGCTATACTCGAATTGTGAAGGATGAAAATTACACGTTGAAATAGTTGAAGTCATGCTTAATTATGAAAAAAACACTTGTCGTCGTTGTGTACCGTTTCAACTTCGAAGGTCTCCTGGAGCTTAATGTTGAAGCGCCGATCGTCGTCTAGGTGAGGCCTGTCGCACAGACCTCGATCATCGTGGCACCAGCCACACTCCCCTGGGAGACTTTCCTCGTCCGATGACGACATTTCCTACGTTCATAATTCAAAACTACATCATCTCTTGCATCCGATGACTTGTGCATTTTCAGCCAGGCCCAATGGAGTTGGCCTAAAAACATTTCTTTCTTTAAGACTGCTACATCCATCTCAAGTATTCATGGTCAAGGGTTAGCAGGGCCATCCAAATAGAATATGTGGTATGCGCTTTTTTAGTAGGTCATCTTACCAGATTAGGGTTTATCAATGACGAGCAACTGACATTAGTAATAACTATGAGTTGATATCACACTTCTATATGTATAACACAAGAGGCAGTTGATCCTACTTAATTAAGTACTAAGATATCCCGGCCCATGCATTAGTCACAAGTACCCCATATGTCCTTTTTTAGCAAAGTCATGCTAAAATTCACGGAAAATTTCAGCATGACCTTTGCTGAAAATAGGACATATGGAGTACCAGAATTTGCCAGAACAGAAGTTAATCGACATTCCGGCAAACTCAAGGGCCTCTCGGGGTACCTGCAAAATCATTCTCCCACCCCCGCCCCGTTGCAACCCCAAAACACCACACAATATCATCATGACACGATGGTCGGAGACAAAATTAACCCCCCAATATCATCACGACACGATGGTCGGAGACAAAACCCAGCAATATATCTTCTAGCCATGAAACCCTACCCTGATTCTCCTTTCTTCCTCTTTTTTCACTTAAACCTGCAAACATGTAGGGAAAGCAATTAATACAAGGCACAAAAATGGCATGCTATGTTGCCTTAATGCTACAGAACATATGAAATACATGCTACAGAACATATAAAAACAGTAGCTAAAAAAAGTAGCAAGCAAGCAATTCATTTGACTAACTATTTAAGTGTTCTGGACTCCAACAACCACTTTGCAGACAAGCGGGAAAGTGGTTCTTCATGGATAGCTGAAAGTGGTTCTTCCTTGAGGGATGTGTGATCTATGATGGTGTTGTCTTTTTGCTTAATTGGCTTTGCTTAATCCTATGAGGAGCACTGGATTGAAGCAACGGCTCAGAACATGTCAACTGCCTGTGCAGGCATAAAGCATGTTGTTGGGATGGAGGTGGTCGAATCCACTTGTTGTCTGGCTAAGAGGTTGAAGTTGGCCCTGATTAGTGCCGAAGTTGGCACTCTTTAAATTCCAAAAAGAAAAGGCACCACATAATATTGATTGACAGGGGAAAGCTTTGCAATTGCACCCACAATTGTCAAGCACCAACTTAATAGCCACTCCTAATAAATCCTTTCCATGACAGTACGACGCTCACTCTCGGTTCGACACATAATATTATTCTCCCGCATTAGCTAAAATGGCTAAAACCGAATGCGATAATCCTAGTGTTCTCTTGTGGTGGTGGTGAGATGCCCATATCATGCATTGGTGGACAATGATGATTAGATTAAATTGTAACCATGCACATACTTACAGGTGTTTGCTAATATGAAAAAGTAGTGGACCTTTGCATACAAAGGAGTGGACCTGAACGATGCAAACAAAAAGAAACTGATAAAAAAGATGAGTGTTGTGTTCCTGGGGGTGGAAGAACATGACAGGGCCAGCCGACGATTACTAACTCGATCAAAAAGTGATTATTACCCATGGAAATGGCACCAAATCCCTCTGGATCATTAACAAGGGAGAATGCAGACAGGGGACTTCAATCAATCGAGCATCAGCAGCACATCGGCGTAACCAGATGGAATGGAATCGGGTTGGAAGCGCAACTAGCAAGCAATAGACAGAGCAGTAGTGTGGAGGCAGCAGAGAGCAGCATCAGCAGCGGGAAAGAGCAACGCCAAGGCAGCAGCAAGCAGCGGCCAAGCAGCGAACATCAACAGCAGCAGTAGTGTAGTCAGCAGAGCAATAGCAGCAGCGGGGGCGCGCGTGACAACAGTTAGGACAGCGCGCGCGCGAGCGGCAACGGGCGGACGAGCACGGGCGAGGGATGGCCAGGGGCGCGCAGGAGGATGCGTTCCCAAGGGCAGGAGCAGCGGGGAGGGCGTGCGCCGGGGCGCGACAGAGGAGCCGGGGGCACGGGCCGGCTGTGGGGTGAGCGCGAGGTCGACGATGGTGGCTTACAGCAGCCTATGGAGGCGGATCGAAGGGGGGGAACAGCTAAGGGACTCACCGCGGAGATCGTGGCAGGCTCGGTGAAGGCCAGGGTGGATCGGAGAGACGGTCGCGACCGCGAGGTGGTGACGGCTGGAGGAAGAAGAAGGACTCCTCCTCCTAGAGCTCCGCCGGCGACTTCGGCGGCGGAGCGGGCGCGGGGGTCGTCGGGTGCGGGTGGTCGGCGGCGATGGTGGAGAGCGGGCGCGGGGGGTTTGCTCGGCTGCGGTGGAGAGCGAGTGCGGGCGAGGGGGAGGAGGGGGATCGATCTGGCGAGAGGGAGGGTTAGCGAGGGGGGAAGGTTAGCAATGGCCCACCTCCTAGGGGTGCGCCATAAGTACTTTGATAGCAATGGCGCACCTTCCCTAGTGCGCCATTACTAACTTTGTTTTTGGATTTTTTGTTGCATCTAATATTTTTTTTAGAAAATGACGATCAAATTTGAAAACATTTATGAATGTGAAAAAATATCATCAAATTTGTTATTTGAAAATATCATCAAATTTGTTATTTGAAAAAATCATCAATTTTTTTTATTTTTAGTTGCATTCATTTTTGAATTGGTAAAACATTTATGAATGTGAAAAAATATCATCAAATTTGAAAAAATATTCATGAATTCAAATAGTACCCATGAAATTTAAAAATATTAATGAGTTCAAAAAATATTAACAAATTCAATACTTTTTGTGAGTTAGAAATTCAATACCAGAATAAAGATATAAATAAATATTGATGAGGACTATAATAGATGAAATATCATTATTAGATTTGCAAAAAAAAATTGTTATTAGTGGCGCACCTTGGTTGTGGTGCACCATTACTAGTTTGAACTAGTAATGACGCACTGTACCCTCGTGTGTCATTACTAGTTTTGAAAAAAATGGTAATTAAAACTATTAATGACGCACTGTGCGTTGGTGCGCCATTAATAGATTTGGAAAAATAAAAAAATAAAATTTGCTAGTAATGGCGCACCATTGGTGTGGTGCGCCCTTAGTAACGAGGACACTAACGGCGCACCTATATCTGGTGCGCCACTCCTATATAGTAGTGGCGCACCACATACATGGTGCGCCATTAATGTCCATATTGGCTATAGCCCTTTTCCTAGTAGTGGTTTAAAGGAAAGCACTTATCTTAAACCGACTGATTTCTCAAAAATTCAGCCCCGTCCCTCGTGTGACACGCGTCCCCATGGGACCCACGCACCGTCCACCCACCTTATCTTTGTCTCTCGGTCTAGTCTTCTCCTTCCTTCGTTTTCCCATCCCATTACACCTCCAGCAACGGGAGCCAGCCCACGAGATCGAGGCGCGGCTGCTGCCGAGCGGCGCAGCGGCGTTCGAGATTAGCTTGGCTACTGTCCATCCGGATCATCGGCGCTGCAAGGCCGTCCATGACCTGCTGCAAGGGGATCGGCAACCAGTGCTCCATGGGCGATCTAGCCATGGATTCTCTGGTCTTTCTTACCAGTGAATCTCACAGGGAGAGCCCATGGACGAGCTCCACTAAGGTCGCAGTAGACCCCTTCCTCCGCGCCTAGCGCGGGGCCGGCCCTTTGCAGCACCCTGGGCGCCTTCTTCCCTCCAGCACCGCCACCGGCATGGCAGCGGCGTCTACAATGGAGCACCTGCTGCAACGTAGCATGGCGGCCGGCCATGTCATCGGCGTCTAGAATGGAGCACCTGCTGCAACTTAGCATGGCGGCCGACCATGTCATCGGTGTCTGCAGCCACCTACTGCAACGCAACCTCCGTCGAGGTGTGGTAGCGAGCTAGCGGTGGCTGCAATGCAACTTCGCCACCGGAGAGACAGAAGCTCCATCGCGGTGTCAGTGACCTAGCAACGACTCTGAGGATGTTCCTGTGACACTCCCAAAATTTTAATTTGGTTTTTATCAAAAACCTTGTGGTTTTCTTTGAAAAGAGGCCATTTAAATTTTCTTTTAGAAAACCTTCCTCTTAAAAACTTCCTTTGCTTTGGCAAGGATTTTATTTTTTCAAACTTTGGTGTTTGAATCTTTTGAAACTTCTTCTCTGTTGGTTCCCTCTCAAATTTATTTTTGGGAGTTTAAATCTTTTTCTTTTAAAATGAAACTCTATGAAAAACTTGGGATTTTCATATCTTGAAAACCACCCATGACTTGGCATTTTTGCCCATGTGGTAAAAACCCCTCCAAAACCTCCCCTCCTCCTTGTGATCAACCTAAGTTCTCTGTCCCAGCTAATCCAAACAAGTTTTGGATTTTATTCTAATTATTTTTCCTCTCAAATCAATTCTGAAAATTATTTGGAGCCTGAGTAATTTTCAAAGCAAGTACCCTATTGCATTTGAGTTTTGACCTCAAACCAACTCTCCTGGATAGTACTTTGTACCCACAACCCAGAACCATCTTGATCCACTCCTCCTCTTTTAAAAATTTTCAAAATTCAGTCTCTGCAAGTTTGGACCAGATTTGCCAAATTTGATGAAATTCATATCTACACTGCTCCAAAAATTCCACCAAAATTCAGGAAGCCTACTGGAGCAATGAGTAGCCACTCCACCAGAAATCAGCTCAAGGAAAAATCACCAGAGGCCAAATTCATTCTGTCGAACACCTTGCATGCACGGCTGCTGTTCAAAATTCAGAAAATTCAGTTTCAGTGTCGTTTTCGAACGTCAGTTTCTATCACGCGTAGACAGTGCGCTTGGCTCGATGCTCGTAGCCCCTCCCTCTTGTCCGGAGCTTCACACGCGTGCGTGGAGCCTTCCTGGCGTCGGTGGCGCGCTGGCCCGCCCTCGCCGGCGTCTTCTGCGGCGTCGGGACTTCCCGTGGCGGCCGACAGAAGGCACACCACGGCAGAACGCCGTTCAGCGCCGCCCAAAGCCCCTTGGCTCTCCGCGTGTCCCTGTCGTGCCAGCGCACGCCCGTGGCACCGTCGCCGTGGCCCGGCAAGCACGGAGCGTGCTCCCTGCCGCCGACGGGCCGCGCCACCCCCGTTCCATCGAGCTCACCCATAGCACCAAACCCCGGCCCGTTTAGCGCCTAAATGGGACCGGTGGACCTCAACGGCAATGCCAAAGCCCCTAATCCCCCTGCACATCCACGGCACCGCCGTAATCACTCGCCGGAGATCCCCGTTCATGGCAACCGCCTCGGGCCGCCTATAAAAAGGGCCCCCGAGCTCACCCTCGTGCACGCATCATCCCCACTCCTCACCAACGCCACGCCAGGCTACTAGGGGGACCCCGAGGAGGTCTCCTCCCCCAACTCCGGCCGCCCCGATTTGCCTCGGCCTCCACCACGATTCGCTCCGGTGAGGCCATCTCCGGCGCCCAAACCCCGTCCGTTACCCCCTCTAGCTACCAGGAACATAACCCCCTCTTCAATTTGACCTCTGCAGCCCTCTCCGACGAGTCCCTCGACCACCCGAGCCGCCGTCCGCCGGAGCAAAGCTCGCCGTCGACGTGGTACTCGCCGGCGACCACCACCACCACCATCCGACGCGGAATGGCGCCCTGAGCACGGAGGTACCCTCCGATCCCCCTGCCTCGCCGTGGATCGCCGCCGGCGACCACCGCCGCTCTCGGGCGCCGACGAGCTTCGTTCCCCCTTTTTTTTGAAGTTCAAACCTGACAGGTGGGACCCCACCGTCAGCCTCTCTGCTCTCTCTATTGAAACGTTTTCTGGAAGCGCCTTCGGGCAGAGTACGTTTTCCCTTTGGGCTGGCGTAGTTTCTGCCGAAGTGTTTCTGTTTTTATAAGCTAGCCCCTGGAAACTTTCTGTTTCATTACAGATGAGTCCCTGGGCAAAAACCCTTATAACTTTTAAACAGAAAAGTATTTTTGATTGATTCTTTTTCTGTTCTCTTTAAAATTTTGTCTAGTTTTTTATCAGATTTATTTGAAAAATATTTGAAATACTTTCTGTGCACTCCTTGGTATTTACGATAGCGCATATTTTTTTTTCTATACCATAGATACCGAAGGAGGTGACGGAGCCGCGAACTTCACCGAGCTAGGCTCCGACTACTCTGAACCAGGCAAGCATGTTTGAACTTTTGATATGATGAGTGTCTTGGCATGTTTTGCATATAGTTAGTTTCATGGCATGCTGAGAAGCATATCGATGAACGTTATTTTATGTGACAATGAGGTAAGTGAGTTCGATGATCCATATGTGAATGGATGTGAGGATGAATGGCCATGTGTTGGCATGAGTATGGGTGAGATGGCAGTGTCATAGCATGCCAGTCTTACGCCAGACTATGTGACTTCAGTGTCAAACCGTATCGGTCCAGTTCCTCTCATTTCCTTCCCTGTACTACCACATGTTTTCCGCAAGGAATATGGTTTAGTGAGTTGCAAACTGCTTTTCTGGTACACACCAAAAGGAGAGGCCGTGATGATGGTTCCATGGCCCTGGATTAAAGCCAGTCATCCGGTCAGGGGGCATGGGTGTTTCCGGTTGGGACCGAGAGGGGGGCACCCCTTAGAGCGCGCGTATATAAATTTGATCCCATGCTATTCGAGATTGTGATCTCCCCGTCTCAAAAGTTTTTCTTGGACGATGTCTAGGGTGATTCCTAGCATCGAGAGGTAGGATGGGTGTGTACTGGTTAGCTGTGTTTTCTTCCGAAATACCGTAAACGGAACTAGTCCTTCGTGACTACGGAAATCCGTTGGCTGTGGGAAAAATTTGGTACAAACTCTGCAGAGTCATATATTCCTCCAAATCATCTATTCCCTGTCCCAGATCGATATTATCTTATCCTAATCAAATGTCAGTTTTGATGGCAGAGACTCCGGTGATTCGCTTGAGTGCTAATTCTGGTTAAATGATTATCCCTGTGGATGGACTAACCCATTTATTCTTATGAATTAAATGTTTATTATGAGTATTATTTACCTGTGAATAAAAGCCCTTTCTGCGATGTCGCTCAGACGTCCGACTGTGGCATTGTTGTATTTTACTTTTCTTTAAAGCCCTTTCTGTGATGTCGCCCCGACGTCCGACTGTGGCATTTCTTTTAAAGCCCTCTCTGTGATGTCGCCCCGACGTCCGACTGTGGCATTTCTTTTAAAGCCCTCTCTGTGATGTCGCCCCGACGTCCGAC
>NC_041390.1:48801745-48811718 GCF_002162155.2 Triticum dicoccoides | reverse complement strand
GGCATTTCTTTTAAAGCCCTTTCTGTGATGTCGCCCCGACGTCCGACTGTGGCATTTCTTTTAAAAGCCCTTTCTGTGATGTCGCCCCGACGTCCGACTGTGGCATTTCTTTTAAAGCCCTCTCTGTGATGTCGCCCCGACGTCCGACTGTGGTATTTCTTTTAAAAGCCCTTTCTGTGATGTCACCCCGACGTCCGACTGTGGCATTTTTTAAAGCCCTTTATGTGGCGTCGCTAAGACGCCCGACTGTGGCATCATTTCCTTTTATTTATTTATTAACCTTTCGAGGCGTCGCTTCAGACACCCGATCGGTATTCATTTGTGTTTTATTGGGATTTCAGGCGGACAACCGCCGTTTCCCTTTTACTTACCTTGTTATGCTAATTTTTGAATGTACATTGGTGAATTATTCATGACGCATCCATGCATGCATTTGTTATATCTTACGTCCGAACTGTCTTGCGAGTACTTTCAAAGTACTCACTGGCTTGTTGATTTGGCCAGATGCCGACGAAGGCGATCTCATGGATGAAGAGTATGATAGCGAGTCCGACACTTAGAGGAGTCCCAATCAGTCTCGTGCGACCCTGGATTTGGTCACTGTTTTATATCCGCTTCCGCTACCAAATAAATTCATCGAGCCTCACCTCGACGCTCGATGGGATGATAGACTTAGAGTCTTGTATTTCTCTCCCCGCTGTGTTTCTCCACCACCGCCCTATCCTCGAGTCAGTAATATGCCTCCACACCACTGTGTCATGTCCGCCATTATGTATAATTATCGGCGTGCTTGTAATAATTTGGTTGAGCAACCGTAGTTCGACCCTGTAATATATTTTATGCTACTGGCTTATTGTATCAAGAATTTGTCTACCAGTACTGGACTCAAAAGATTGGTTTCTCAATAAATATTTTTATTGGAAAACCGGTCGTGACAAGCTTGGTACCAGAGCCAGGCTGACTGTAGGAAGCCACTAGGTGCGATCGCTAATTGGTTATTAGCATGATAGAGCTAATTTATATTTTTGCAATTGTAGTCATTTTCTGTCAGTCAGCATAAATTTATGATCTGACCCTGCAGAATTTTTGCCTACTTTTGTAGATGGCCGACAACCGCTGCGAGTCTCAGACCTTCGCCAACGTGCCCGATGGGTTCGTCAAGCTTCTTTCTTTCATCGCTCAGGTCGCGATGGGGCCATCCGTGCGCCCAGTCTTCACACTCTGCCAGCACCGAGTCAACGACAGTCTGACCATGCACCAGGCCGCGGTGCAGTTCAAGGGAGGGCGTGGTGAGTTACGCCGCTTCCGGTTCGTGGGAAGAGCCATGCCTACGGAGAGGCATGCTATGCAGATGGCAGCCCGTGAGGCGATAGCTCGTCTCAGGGATGTCCTTCCCGTGATGAAGACTCGTCGTTACCGTTATCTTCCGTGCCATGTGCCTTACACCTGTCACTACGCATACTCCTGCCCCAGAGGAGAGCGAGACGAGGCTTTTGAGATGCTCATTGAGTATCTCCAGGCCCTGGAGGCAGCCTTCGACAACCTGGTGGACGACTTCGTAGCTACCCGGATGGACTCAGTTCATGGCTGTGCTGCCAACAGGAGGGAGCTCCTACCCGTCGCACCTCCACTGACTTTTGTCTCGTCATCAGCATCTTTCACGCCTACTCGTCGCCTGCCTTCTACCGAAGAATTCAACCAAGTCATTGCACCTTCTTCAGCGCGCACTGCACCACCCTTCGCGCCCACTCCTGTACGTGTTGCTCCGCCCCTGGCAACCGCTCCGTCCACTCTACGCAACACTACACGTATGGAGCCCATTAGCGAGAAGGAAGTCGAGTCCCCAACCTCGCTACGCCTCGCCCTCGGCAGGGCAAAGGAGGTCGTCAACATCTCTGCCTGAATACGCCTAGCTGCCATGTAATGTACCGCTTTGTAAGATATGTACATAGGTTGTGAGAAGTAGCCTGTTTGCGCATCATGTAGGATCTGGAGAAGTGCACTAGCCTAAATAACATGTCAGGATTATGTACGCATATCCTGAGTGATGTATTATGTAATTACCGCCCGCGTGTAAGATATGTAATGAGCAGTCCTTCTCCGTGCGCAAATCGATTTGTTTCTTTTAAGTAAGCTGAGTTATTTAGTTTTATTTGCCAGCGTTATGCATTTATGGATTTGTTTTTGCGACTCTTTCCGCTTTTCTTATGGGTCTTACAAATATATCCCCAGAGTGAAAAATGCCTCGTCCTTGGACTCGCTCCATGCCAACTCCATCAGAGGAAAATTATGATGCACAACCCAGCAACGAGTTCACTCAGGGACAGTCAAGCCAACAGGGCAGTGAATCGGCACTTTCACAAATGTGCCTCCTTTATGAACAGAGTCAGCAACAACATCGTGAAATGATGAACCAAGTCATCAACATGGGAAATCACCATGGACAGTATCAGCAGCATTCCAAGTTATCTGAGCTACAGAAGACACGTCCTCAAACATTTTCTCACACTGACAAACCCCTTGAAGCCGAGGACTGGCTTCGAGATATGGAGAGAAAATTAATTATTGCAAAATGTTCAGACCCCGAGAAGGTATTATATGCTCCGCACTATCTCACAGGAGCAGCCGCATCGTGGTGGGAGAATTTTCCGCACATGCATCCCAACGATAATGACATAACCTGGGATGATTTCAAGGAAGGTTTCCGTGGTGCACACATTCCTAAGAGTATTATGAAAATCAAGAAGAGAGAATTTGATGACCTCAAACAAAGGAACATGACGGTGTCAGATTACAACAGTCAATTTACTCTATTATCCCGCTACGCCAATGAAGAGCGTATGACTCAAATCAAGAAGATGGAGAAATTCCTTGACGGTCTGGCGCCCGCGCTTAAATGCCAACTGGTCATGCACACTTTTCCTGATTTTAAAACACTGGTGGACAAAGCCATTACTCTGGAAAATGAGAGACGCAGTCTGGAAGATATCCGCAAGCGGAAAAGGGACCAGACTAACCATGCTCGCAATCACCGAAGCAAGACAGATTTTCAAAAGGGTGGGACACACAAATCCCCATCCAATGTCTCACGCCCAATCAAGAATTTTCATGCAAGGGACAAGGAATTCACCTATCGCCCCGGCGTTACTTATTACGCTTGTGGAGAAGAAGGGCACTATGCCAAACAGTGCCCCAAGCCAAGGAATTCAACCCCAAAGCCAAACAACGGCGGCAACAATTCCGCGCCCAAGCGAAACAATTTCAATTCCAACAATAACCACAGGAAGGGTCATCTGAACCACGTAACCAAAGAGGAGGCACAAAATGCTCCGGATATCGTACTCGGTACGTTTCCTGTCAACACAATACCTGCAATGATTTTGTTTGATTCTGGAGCTTCTCACTCTTTCATTTCGAAAAGTTTTGCTTTGCAAAATAATTTTTCGATGCTTCCCTTGGAGAAATCCATGACCATCAAGTCCCCTGGGATTCATCAAGTTACTCAGAATTACTGTCAGAATGTGGTCATTGAGTTCGAAGGATTGGAGTTTCACGCAAATCTTATTGTGTTGGAAAATAAAGGACTGAATGTCATCCTAGGGATGGATTGGCTAACCACCAATAAAGGTTTTATCGACTGTTTCAACAGGACCGTAATTCTCACACACCACCAAGGGAAGACAATAAGAGTATCAGCCAAGGAAGGAAAAATACCCCGGGAACCGAGATTAAATAAGGTGGACGTTTCTGAGCTAAACAAGGTTCCAGTAGTGTGTGAATTTCTAGATGTATTCCCTGAAGAGCTACCAGGCATGCCACCAGACCGAGAGATAGAATTCCGCATTGAGCTAGCACCAGGAACCACCCCCATATACAAGAAACCATACAGAATGGCACCATCCGAGTTGATCGAGTTGAAGAAGCAAATAAAGGAATTACTGGAAAAAGGATACATTCGAGCCAGCTCCTCACCTTGGGGATCACCAATTTTATTTGCCAAAAAGAAGGATGGAACACTGAGATTGTGTATTGACTATCGAGCACTTAACATGGTCACAGTCAAAAACAAATACCCGATGCCAAGGATAAACGATTTGTTTGATCAACTCGCTCAGGCCAAGGTATTCTCAAAAATTGACTTAAGGTCAGGATACCATCAATTGAAGGTACGAACGGAAGATATCCCCAAAACAGCCTTCACCTCCAGATATGGACTGTACGAGTTCACAATGATGCCATTTGGATTAACTAACGCCCCAGCATATTTTGTTCACCTCATGAACAAAGTATTTATGAAGTCTATGGACAAGTTCGTCGTGGTATTCATCGACGATATACTAGTATACTCCAAGACACCAGGAGAGCACGCAGAACATCTCAGGATTGTGCTAGGAGAGCTAAGAAAACACCAATTGTATGCCAAGTTCAGCAAGTGCGAATTTTGGCTAAGACAAGTAGGCTTTCTAGGCCACGTACTGACCCAAGACGGTATCGCAGTGGACCCAGAAAAAGTCAAGGCCGTACTTGGCTGGAAGTCACCAGCCAGCGTAACAGACATACGGAGTTTCTTGAGAATGGCAGGATATTACCGCAGATTTATTGAAGGATTTTCCACCATAGCCAAGCCTATGACATAGTTGCTCAAGAAAGATAAGAAGTTTGAATGGACAGAAGCCTGCGAGAAAAGTTTCCAAGAGCTAAAGCGGAAGTTAACGACAACACCGGTATTAATTGTACCCGACATACACAAGAATTTTGAAGTATATTATGACGCGTCCAGAAAGGGTCTCGGATGCGTATTGATGCAGGAAGGCAAGGTTGTCGCCTACGCTTCAAGGCAACTTCGCAAGCATGAGGAAAATTATCCCACTCATGACTTAGAAATGGCAGCAGTTATTCATGCACTCAAGGAATGGAGGCATTTGTTACTTGGGAATCGATGTGAAATATATATGGATCACAAAAGTCTCAAATATATTTTCACGCAGCCAGAACTAAATTTACGGCAACGACGTTGTTTGGAGTTGGTAAAGGATTATGATGTTGGTATCCATTATCATCCAGGGAAAGCAAATGTAGTGGCCGATGCCCTTAGTCGAAACCCCAGCTCCGACGAAAACAATCTGCACAGCTTGAGGCCCAAATTGTAACAAGAATTTGCCAAGCTCAACTTGATAATGGTAGCAGAAGGCACCATATCAAACTTGGAAATACAACCCAACCTTGTGGAGAAAATTAAAGAAGCTCAGCCCGGTCACACCAG
Source organism: Triticum dicoccoides (assembly GCF_002162155.2). NCBI lineage: Eukaryota > Viridiplantae > Streptophyta > Magnoliopsida > Poales > Poaceae > Triticum > Triticum dicoccoides. Next base: position 48,806,455 of record NC_041390.1, on the reverse strand, counting down.
CATCGAAGGCATAAAAAGAAAGTTGAGTATGGGCAAGGCCTCGGAATTCGTAATAGACAATGAAGGAATATTATGGTACGGAGAAAGGCTCTGCGTGCCAAACATAGAAGACCTTAAGCAGCAAATTTTAGCTGAAGCACACACCACTCCATATTCAATCCACCCTGGAGGAACCAAAATGTATAAAGATATTCAGGAAAGATTTTGGTGGCACGGTATGAAGAGGGACATAGCCGCCTTCATTGCATGTTGCGACTCATGTCAACGCATAAAAGCTGAGCATCAGAGACCAGCCGGACTACTGCAACCGAACAAAATACCTGAGTGGAAATGGGATGAAATAGGGATGGATTTTATTGTCGGACTACCTCGGTCACGACACGGGAATGATGCCATATGGGTCATCACTGACAGGTTGACCAAAGTGGCACACTTTATTCCAGTGAAGACGACCTATAACACTCAGAGGCTTGCCAGGATTTATCTTTCCCACATAGTTTGTCTGCACGGTGTCCCGAAGACTATAATATCCGATAGAGGCACTCAGTTCGTCTCAAGATTTTGGGAGCATTTACAACAGGCTCTGGGAACCCAACTAACCTTCAGTACCACATACCACCCACAGACTGATGGACAGACTGAACGCGTAAACCAGGTTTTAGAAGACATGCTGAGAGCATGTGTCCTCACATATGGAACCAGTTGGGAAGAAAGCCTGCCATACGCCGAGTTCGCGTATAACAATAGCTACCAGTCCAGCCTACAAATGGCACCATTTGAGGCTTTATACGGACGAAGATGTCGTACCCCGTTAAATTGGTCAGAGACCGGAGACAGCCGCATCTTCGGACCAGACATGCTCAGAGAAGCCGAGGAAAAGGTCAAGCTAATCAGAGACCGACTTAAGACCGCTCAAAGTCGACAGAAGAGTTATTATGATCAGAAACATCGTAGGGTCAGCTTTGAACCCGGTGAGTTCGTATACCTGAGAGTGTCCCATATGAGAGGATTGCAACGGTTTAAGATTAAAGGAAAGTTAGCACCAAGATTCATTGGACCATTCTGCATAGTGGCACGAAGAGGCACCGTAGCCTACCAGCTAGACTTACCCGAAGACTTGTCCGACATTCACGACGTGTTCCACGTCTCTCAATTAAGGAAGTGCGTAAGCAACCCAGAGAAACAAGTATCCCATGAAAACATTGACGTGCAGCCAGACCTCACTTATCGGGAACGTCCCATAAGAATATTAGAGGAGTCTGAAAGGAGGACCCGACAGAAGACCATCAAGTTTTTCAAAGTCCAGTGGAGCAATCACACCGACAGTGAAGCAACTTGGGAAAGCGAGGATTTTCTTCGGACAGAGCATCCACACTTATTTAAGGATCAGCTGGAATCTCGGGGATGAGATTTTTCCTAAGGGGGTAGGTGTTGTGACACTCCCAGAATTTTAATTTGGTTTTTATCAAAAACCTTGTGGTTTTCTTTGAAAAGAGGCCATTTAAATTTTCTTTCAGAAAACCTTCCTGTTAAAAACTTCCTTTGCTTTGGCAAGGATTTTATTTTTTCAAACTTTGGTATTTGAATCTTTTGAAACTTCTTCTCTGTTGGTTCCCTCTCAAATTTATTTTTGGGAGTTTAAATCTTTTTCTTTTGAAATGAAACTCTATGAAAAACTTGGGATTTTCATATCTTGAAAACCACCCAGGACTTGGCATTTTTGCCCATGTGGTAAAAACCCCTCCAAAACCTCCCCTCCTCCTTGTGATCAACCTAAGTTCTCTCCCAGCTAATCCAAACAGGTTTTGGATTTTATTCTAATTATTTTTCCTCTCAAATCAATTCTGAAAATTATTTGGAGCCTGAGTAATTTTCAAAGCAAGTACCCTTTTGCATTTGAGTTTTGACCTCAAACCAACTCTCCTGGATAGTCCTTTGTACCCACAACCCAGAACCATCTTGATCCACTCCTCCTCTTTTCAAATTTTTCAAAATTCAGTCTCTGCAAGTTTGGACCAGATTTTCCAAATTTGATGAAATTCATATCTACACTGCTCCAAAAATTCCACCAAAATTCAGGAAGCCTACTGGAGCAATGAGTAGCCACTCCACCAAATATCAGCTCAAGGAAAAATCACCAGAGGCCAAATTCATTCTGTCGAACACCTTGCATGCACGGCTGCTGTTCAAAATTCAGAAAATTCAGTTTCAGTGTTGTTTTCCTCCGTCAGTTTCTATCACGCGTAGACAGTGCGCTTGGCTCGATGCTCGTAGCCCCTCCCTCTTATCCGGAGCTTCACACGCGTGCGTGGAGCCTTCCTGGCGTCGTGGCGCGCTGGCCCGCCCTCGCCGGCGTCTTCTGCAGCGTCGGGACCTCCCGTGGCGGCCGACAGAAGGCACACCACGGCAGAACGCCGTTCAGCGCCGCCCAAAGCCCCTTGGCTCTCCGCGTGTCCCTGCCGTGCCAGCGCACGCCCGTGGCACCGTCGTCGTGGCCCGGCAAGCACGGAGCGTGCTCCCTGCCGCCGACGGGCCGCGCCACCCCTGTTCCGTCAAGCTCACCCATAGCACCAAACTCCGGCCCGTTTAGCGCCTAAATGGGACCGGTGGACCTCAACGGCAATGCCCAAGCCCCTAATCCCCCTGCACATCCACGGCACCGCCGTAATCACTCGTCGGAGATCCCCGTTCACGGCAACCGCCTCGGGCCGCCTATAAAAAGGGCCCCCGAGCTCACCCTCGTGCACGCATCATCCCCACTCCTCACCAACGCCACGCCAGGCCACTAGGGGGACCCCGAGGAGGTCTCCTCCCCCAACTCCGGCCGACCCGATTCGCCTCGGCCTCCACCACGAATCGCTCCGGTGAGGCCATCTCCGGCGCCCAAACCCCGTCCGTTACCCCCTCTAGCTACCAGGAACATAACCCCCTCTTCAATTTGACCTCTGCAGCCCTCTCCGACGAGTCCCTAGACCACCCGAGCCGCCGTCCGCCGGAGCAATGCTCGCCGTCGACGTGGTACTCGCCGGCGACCACCACCACCACCATCCGACGCGGAATGGCGCCCTGAGCACGAAGGTACCCTCCGATCCCCCTGCCTCACCGTGGATCGCCGCCGGCAACCACCGCGGCTCTCGGGCGCCGACGAGCTTCGTTCCCCCTTTTTTTTGAAGTTCAAACCTGACAGGTGGGACCCCACCGTCAGCCTCTCTGCTCTCTCTATTGAAACGTTTTTTGGAAGCGCCTTCGGGCAAAGTACGTTTTCCCTTTGGGCTGGCGTAGTTTCTGCCGAAGCGTTTCTTTTTTTATAAGCTAGCCCCTGGAAACTTTCTGTTTCATTACAGATAAGTCCCTGGGCAAAAACCCTTATAACTTTTAAACAGAAAAGTATTTTTGATTGATTCTTTTTCTGTTCTCTTTAAAATTTTGTCTAGTTTTTTATCAGATTTATTTGAAAAATATTTGAAATACTTTCTGTGCACTGCTTGGTATTTACGATAGCGCATATTTTGTTTTTTCTATACCGTAGATACCGAAGGAGGTGATGGAGCCGCGAACTTCACCGAGCTAGGCTCCGACTACTCTGAACCAGGCAAGCATGTTTGAACTTTTGATATGATGAGTGTCTTGGCATGTTTTGCATTTAGTTAGTTTCATGGCATGCTGAGAAGCATATCGATGAACGTTATTTTATGTGACAATGAGGTAAGTGAGTTCGATAATCCATATGTGAATGGATGTGAGGATGAATGGCCATGTGTTGGCATGAGTATGGGTGAGATGGCAGTGTCGTAGCATGCCAGTCTTACGCCAGACTATGTGACTTCAGTGTCAAACCGTATCGGTCCAGTTCCTCTCATTTCCTTCCCTGTACTACCACATGTTTTCCGCAAGGAATATGGTTTAGTAAGTAGCAAACCGCTTTTCTGGTACACACCAAAAGGAGAGGCCGTGATGATGGTTCCATGGCCCTGGATTAAAGCCAGTCATCCGGTCAGGGGGCATGGGTGTTTCCGGTTGGGACCGAGAGGGGGGCACCCCTTAGAGCGCGCGTATATAAATTTGATCCCATGCTATTCGAGATTGTGATCTCCCTGTCTCAAAAGTTTTTCTTGGACGATGTCTAGGGTGATTCCTAGCATCGAGAGGTAGGATGGGTGTGTACTGGTTAGCTGTGTTTTCTTCCGAAATACCGTAAACGGAACTAGTCCTTCGTGACTACGGAAATTCGTTGGCTGTGGGAAAAATTTTGTACAAACTCTGCAGAGTCATATATTCCTCCAAATCATCTATTCCCTGTCCCAGATCGATATTATCTTATCCTAATCAAATGTCAGTTTTGATGGCAGAGACTCCGGTGATTCGCTTGAGTGCTAATTCCGGTTAAATGATTATCCCTGTGGATGGACTAACCCATTTATTCTTATGAATTAAATGTTTATTATGAGTATTATTTACCTGTGAATAAAAGCCCTTTCTGCGATGTCGCTCAGACGTCCGACTGTGGTATTGTTGTATTTTACTTTTCTTTAAAGCTCTTTCTGTGATGTCGCCCCGACGTCCGACTGTGGCATTTCTTTTAAAGCCCTCTCTGTGATGTTGCCCCGACGTCCGACTGTGGCATTTCTTTTAAAGCCCTCTCTGTGATGTCGCCCCGACGTCCGACTGTGGCATTTCTTTTAAAGCCCTTTCTGTGATGTCGCCCCGACG
>NC_041390.1:48797206-48801435 GCF_002162155.2 Triticum dicoccoides | reverse complement strand
TGTGGCATTTCTTTTAAAAAGCCCTTTTTGTGATGTCGCCCCGACGTCCGACTGTGGCATTTCTTTTAAAGCCCTCTCTGTGATGTCGCCCCGACGTCCGACTGTGGTATTTCTTTTAAAAGCCCTTTCTGTGATGTCGCCCGACGTCCGACTGTGGCATTTCTTTTAAAGCCCTTTATGTGGCGTCGCTAAGACGCCCGACTGTGGCATCATTTCCTTTTATTTATTTATTAACCTTTCGAGGCGTCGCTTCAGACACCCGATCGGTATTCATTTGTGTTTTATTGTGATTTCAGGCGGACTACCGCCGTTTCCCTTTTACTTACCTTGTTATGCTAATTTTTGAATGTACATTGGTGAATTATTCATGACGCATCCATGCATGCATTTGTTATATCTTACGTCTGAACTGTCTTGCGAGTACTTTCAAAGTACTCACTGGCTTGTTGATTTGGCCAGATGCTGACGAAGGCGATCTCATGGATGAAGAGTATGATAGCGAGTCCGACACTTAGAGGAGTCCCAGTCAGTCTCGTGCGACCCTGGATTTGGTCACTGTTTTATATCCGCTTCCGCTACCAAATAAATTCATCGAGCCTCACCTCGACGCTCGATGGGATGATAGACTTAGAGTCTTGTATTTCTCTCCCCACTGTGTTTCTCCACGACCGCCCTATCCTCGAGTCAGTAGTATGCCTCCACACCACTGTGTCATGTCCGCCATTATGTATAATTATCGACGTGCTTGTAATAATTTGGTTGAGCAACCGTAGTTCGACCCTGTAATATATTTTATGCTACTGGCTTATTGTATCAAGAATTTGTCTACCAGTGAGGAGGATTTCTCTCATACTGGACTCAAAAGATTGGTTTCTCAATAAATATTTTTATTGGAAAACCGGTCGTGACAGTTCCATTGCAGCTCCGCCGGGTGCCGGTGGCCCAGCGACGCCCCATTGCAACAGCGACGACTACGACGATGTTCCATTGCAGCTCCGCTGCGGCGCCGGCGGCCTAACGATGCCCCATTGCAGCAGCGACGACTCCGACGAGGTTCCATTGCAGCTCCGCCGCGGCGCCGGCAGCCCAAGGATGACTCCGATGATGTTTCATTGCAGGTCCGCCGCGGCACCGGCGGGCAAGCGATTCTCCATTGCAGCAATGACGGTCACCGGCAATGTTCCATTGCAGCTCTGACGTGGCATCGACGGGAAAGCGATTCTCCATTGCAGCAACGACGACTACCGGCAATGTTCCATTGAAGCTCCACCGTGAGACCGTTGGTGCTTCGTGCGGCCGCCAGCAACCACTGTTCGCTGGATGGGGGTGGGGGGGGGGCATCTGTTGTGGAGCAGTCTGTCTCCGTAGCAAAAGATAACTGAGGAGTGATGGTTGTGCTGTGATGTGGGGGAGGGGATATGGACTGGCGGTCTTGATTATGTGGATCGGACGGTAGGTAAGGCGGCTTATAACTGGAGGTTTTCAGCCGGATGATTTGTAGCAGTCACCTTGTTTAAAATCAGGATATCTAAATACCAAGTTCTTCCATAATAGAGCGTCTCACGAAGGCAAAAGAACCATTATATCTTTCCCTAATAATAAAGTATGGATTGACTTTGTCATGTTCACCGTCACAATACGCTTTCTTCCCATGATTTTACGGTTTCAATTTGAATTTAAAACATATACCTGAGGTGGTACTAAAACCGTTTCGTTCGCGGGTGACAATTGTTTCCAAACATAGTGATGTTGGGCTGGTATGGGTTCGCTTCTGTTTAGGGCCTCCGCCTAGTCCACGATACCGTCACTGCTTCGGTATGGTATGAACTTTTCATACCGATTTGAACTTTGGTTTTTATGGTATATACCCAAAAACTGAACGGTTAACTGAATAAACCGTAGTAAAAAATAAATTTATATTTCTTGAGATGAACCACCATAGAAGTTGTCATTTTTCTTGTACATGAGTCAAATTCACTACTAAGCACGTAATTTCTTCTTGTAACATAGTCAATTTTCTCCTTTTAAAATGCTAAGCACGTCCATAACCATCAACAGATGAATCAATGCATGCATATATACTTATATATATATTCATATACAATTTGTGTAGAATAGTATGTGTTTTGAGTCATAAATTTGCTAATTATTATTACGTCATTTTCAAATTCGCGTCAACTTTGGTTCTTATGGTATATACCGAAACCATACCGAAATAATTTGGTATATACCGAAACCAAACCGTATTTTAATTTCATACCATATTTACCGAAGTATTAATACCATACAAACTAAAAAACCGTATAAATCGAACCATGTAAACCGAATAAACCGAATGCACAGGGTGAATAGGCGGTGCTTCTTAAGTATTACGTACTAATTCTGATTTGTATGGATGGCCTCCTCCTACACACAACTAGAGAACTGATAGGTTATTTCCTTTCCTAGCATGGCCTGCACCGCACTGCTTGCAGCAGTGGTGCCAAAAATTACTGCCCATACGTACTCATGTGCCAATTAATTCTCTAGGTGTCGTTGCTTCCTGGTATGTACATAGTCTCATCATGTTTTGTTTGATATATGTTGGTGATTTTCCCAATGGATTTCCTAATAGTAGAGAGCATGCAGACTAGGATCTTTGTCAGGCCACCTCAAGGTTGCCGGCAGCAGCTACAAGTGTCAAGAAAAACTCTGATATCCTCGAGTGCCACTTATTAGTGTAAACTACTAATGTTTTCTTAGGCCTATTTGGTTTCAATAAGTCACCTGACTTGTAAGTCAGGTGACTCAAAACCAGTGACTTATAAGTCACGCATATTTGGTTGTCATCTGACTTATAAATCACCTGACCACACCTTCTCATCTTATTTTTTTATATAAACGTGGTGGGACCCACGCAAAAAAGGGTGACTTATAACTTTTAAGTTGGAGTGAAGCAACTTATGACTTATAAGTTGGGTCTGTTTGGCAAAATAAGTCACGTTTTCACTTTTTGACTTATAAGTTGGTGACTTATTTAAAACCAAACAGGCCCTTGCTATATTTTTGAGTATCTGTGTTCCACACAATTATTCTTAGTCATGATATGCTGACATGAAGTTCCTCTTCTAGGACAAGCATGGGGGTGTGCCTTATTGCATAGTTGACACAAGAGATGTATAACATTCCCTTTCTTTTTACAGTATTGACAGACAGTTCTTCACATAAAGTTGTCATTTGGTTTCACAAGTTTTTACACTAATTCAGTCTCATTGTTTCAGTAGGTTTTTCCAAAACATGTTACCTTGCTCCTCCCGTCCATAAATATCCCTCAAGGGTATCGTGTTTGTTTTTTAGTTATCCAATTAATATTGTCTAGACTCACTGAAACCTGTATTTTTCTGTCCTAAGGTTTCCACTGGTATTGTCCCATTGATTCTTTTTGTTGGATTCGGCTGTAGTTGTCAGTCTTCGGCTCTTTGCAGACGGTGATCAATATTACAAGTGATTACAGTTTCTTAATCATATTTGTCATGATTATTTCCTTTCTTACTAGATTACTGTGGTATACTTATGATTTCCTTCATGCATGCATCAACATTATCATAGTTCCCAGTAGAAGTTGATTGAAAGGTTTCTAATACACAATATTCACTAGCAAGTTCATCGATGGACTGCCCACCTAAGCTATATAGCAGAGGGTTTGCGTAATGCATGCCATCTTTAATCTTATGGTTACTTCAGTAATAGTAAAGAATAATCCTATATTTGCAACCAACTCTCCCTCCATGATACAATAGTCCAGTTTGTACATTTTTATTTTTACACAAGTCTTACCGGTTGACGGACTCTTTGCTTATTCTAAAAGTCGGAAGTAACATATAAAATGGTCTCCCTCAATTGTAACCCAAACCAAATCGCAAGTTCTTGTGCACGAATTGCACCGCCTCAAGCATCCATCTCATTAACTTCGCCAGAACTTTGCATGTCTTGCTCCACCCATGGTACGCCGTTTATGCGCCTAAAAGTGTTGAATGACATAATCCATTCATTCATTACGTCGGCTCATCGGGGACCTCGAGCAGAAGCATAGGGAGGCCCTCCAAGCCCAGGCAGTGGAGCATGCCGGAAAGCTCAAAGAGGCCCTCGATGTCATCAATGCCGCTGACACCGCCAGGGTGACATTGGAATCCAAGGTGGAGGAACTTGAAGGCGATGCGATGTTTTTTCTTTCTTTCTCAATTTTAATA
>NC_041390.1:48782539-48797033 GCF_002162155.2 Triticum dicoccoides | reverse complement strand
TGTGGCTTGTGGGCTGGGGGGGGGGCACATGTCAAACGGCGGTGATGTTCTCATTTCAAGTAACTAGATGCAGCCCCGCACGTGGTTGCGGAAATATTTTGCAAGATATTTTAATGTGATTAGTTGTAAAATGTTTGAAGTAATAATATAAAAAGCTAAAACTAAAAATGCATACAATTTATTATGTTTGATTACTATATACTTGTAAAACGTTTATTAAATATATATAGGATAATAGAATGAAAATTCTCATAGTGTTGGATCACATTCATCAAATAGGTGGGTCTATAGTAATTAATATTACTATAGAGTATATGTTTGCATGTACAAATGCGTCGGCAACAAAAAAGGGATTACAAGTTCACGAAACAACAAGTCAATGCAGGATGCGATTGATCACATTCATCGAATAGGTGGACAACATGACACCATTGGCGATGGTGGTGAAGAGAAGTGGCATAAAGGATGGGCCGCTTGGGGCGTGCGAGGATCTGTTTTCCGTTGCAATGCACGGGCACACTTACTAGTCAATCTAAAAGGGCCGACGGCAGCTTTGCGATGTCGAAGGATATTTTTGGGTCGCTGTGCACATTAGGAGGATCTTCTACTGTTGAAGCCACCTACAACATGTCCAGGCCACCGTCACCGAAGACATGAATCCAATCTGACGGCAGCTCGGACGGATGATGAGATTGAGCGAGCCCTCTTGCAAATGGGTCCCACGAAAACGCCTGGCCCGGATGGTCTGTCAGCCTTGTTTAATAAGAGACATAGTTGTTTGATCAAGCATGCCGTTTGCAAGGAGCGCAAAGAGATTTTGGAGGGTAAATTTTTTCTAGATGATTTTAATGAAACGGTGTTGGTTCTAATCCCCAAAGTAAAATCTCGAGAATTTTATTCCCAATTTTGTCAAATAAACCTATGCAATATTATCTATAAATTTGTGACTAATTAAGGTTGTTTGCTAACAAGCTTAACGTGGTTCTTCTTATTCTCATTTCAGAAGAGCAAAGCACTTTTGTGCCAAGCAGATTAATTACGGATAATGTGCTTATAGTGTTCGATCGAAGGCGTGAGGCTACACAAGCGAGCAGTGGAGACGAACGAAGGAGAAAGGAAGACGAACATTGGTTTTTCTTGCGAGGCCCAACTGCTTGCCCCTTTTCTTTCTTTCTTCTCTTATTATGCGCTAACAGAACTGAAACGTAAAACCAGTTCAGAACGTGTAAGTCGGCCGTGCCATTCCACGTCCACCTGATCGTCGTGGTGTTCCATCACACAAACATGCAGTCGTGCCATCCCACAATCCGCTTGCGGTGGCCTAGCTATCTAGCAAAAAGTCCAAGTATACTACACCAAGTCGTGAACAAACTCACGCTGCATGGCCCTATTATTCAGCTAGGAATCAACTACTTAGCGCGTATCTACACGTTGTAGTCACGTGCACGTACGAGCTAACCTTCTGAACTAATGCATGAAGCTAATGACTAATGCAATATCTGAACCTGCCATTGTAACAAGATTTGCACCAACAATCACCTCCCTAATCTTGTTACTCAACTTGTTTCTTTGCATACCAAACCTTCATGCCAGCTCAACCTCGGCAGCTCCGTTGCTGCTGCTGGACTTCAGACATGGCTTCCTTGGTGACCTGTACACAACCCCAGCTGATGTCTTGAGCAGCACCTTTTACAGTCGGTTGTGTGCTCTTTTTACCTTCATCTGCACCTTCCCAAACCTGTCTCTAATCCACATGAATGTATCATCTAGCACTACTCTATTTCCATCCTCTGAGGGCTTTCCAAGACTGATTATGTTACTGCATAAACTTGGTACAAAGTATACCTCGGTCAGATGCAGCAGCTCACCACTCTTGCATTCAACAAGGATTGAACCTTTTCCTTCAATAAGAGCTGTAGACCCACCTCCAAGCTTCACACGTTCACGGATGCTTTCATCTATCTCCTTGAATTTCAACCGTGAGCCTGTCATGTGGTTGCTAGCACCACTATCAAGCCACCATGCATCAGCTGATCCATCCATGCTCAACAAAGGCTTGATATTCTCCTCATTCAGCAGGAGGAACTCATTGCCTTTCTTCAGAAGCTCCACTCCCGGCCTGTTCATGCCGAGTGCCACCGGCGGCGGCGACGCAGCCGCCGACATCGCGGCCGCCGGCATCGTAATGGCAGCCCTCAAGGTCGCTAGCGGCGTTGCTGCCGCTGGTGTCGTTGAGTTAGTCCGCGTGCTTCCTTGTATGGATCCTGCAGTCGTCTTGTTCACGAGGGCATGCAGCACGCCATTCTCCTTGCAGAGCACATGCTGCACGTCCAGCAGCTTGGCCTTCTCCTCACTTTCGTACACCAACAACTCTGCTTGTGTCTTGTACTCATCGGGCATGACATGCATCTTTGCATTTGCAGCGGCTAACTCACCACGTACGCTCGGCTCAGCCTCAGCCATGGCAGCCTCCAACTCGGTCACCGCAGCTAAGCGGCAAAGCACCTCATTCACCTTGATACCTTCTGGCTTGATGATGTCCGCGACCTTCTCCTCCGCCCCCGGTGCAAGCTCACATGCCACCGCCATCAGCAGCCCCGGCTCGTAGTCGACGTCGGTAGCTGCAAGGAGCGCCTTCTCTTTCTTCAATGCCCCACACTCGGACTTGAAGTGTTCTTTCTTCCCGCACTCGAAGCATGTAATCTTCGACTTGTCGAACTTGCCGTGGGGCTTTTTCTTGTCGTCATCTCGGCCGCGGCCACCGCCACGCCCATCGCCGTCCTTGCCGCCGTTGCTGGAGCCCTCTCCTTTCTTCTTTTCTTCCCGGACCAGTGCCTCCAGCTGCGCGTGTGAGACCAGCATGAACTTCTCGCCGTCGTCACCACCACGGTCTTGGCGCCGCCCAGACTTGTTCTCCTCGAATGCCCGCAGCCGCACAATTGCCTTGGCGACCGACATCTTCTTGATGTCGCCCATTTTCTTGATCGTCCCGATTATCGGCAGGAAGCGATCCAGGACCGCCACGAACAGCAGCTTGACAACGGCGTGCTCCTGCAAGTTCTCGCCAAGCACTCAAATTTCTCCGACGTGCGCGGTGAGCCGGTGCCCGAATGCACCGACGTCTGCACCTCCTTCCATGGTCAGGCCCTCAAAACGCCTTATGAGGTGACTGATGCGTGCCTGCACAATGCGCTCATCACCGATACACATGGTGCGGATAGCCTCCCAAGCCTCCTTCGCCGACTCGTATTCCACGATCGACATCATCACATCGTCGGGAACCGACTGCGAAATAGCAGCCATGGCTCCCAAGTCCTTGGCCTCATCGACGTCTTCTCCGGTGATCGCCGACCACACGCCCATTGTCTTGAGGATGATCTTCATCTTCGCCGCCCACAACTGATAATTGCTTTCAGTCAGCTAGGGGTACTGAATTGGCACTCTGACGCTCCTCATCGGCGCGGCCATGACAACCGTCCCATCGCCGGAGCCACTGGCTCCGAGCCTCTTGCTCGGCGGCGTGTACTTTCCGCCGCCACCAGCGTCGCTCTTCGTCGGTGACTGATCTCCCATCGCTACACACCGCCGCCGATTCGCCTCCAGCCACAACCAGGCTCTGTATACCAAGTGTTGGATCGAAGGCGCGAGGCTACACAAGCGAGCGGTGGAGACGAACGAAGGAGAAAGGAAGACGAACACTGGTTTTTTTTGCGAGGCCCAACTGCTTGCCCCTTTTCTTTCTTTCTTCTCTTATTATGCGCTAACAGAACTGAAACGTAAAACCAGTTCAGAACTGGTAAGTCGGCCGTGCCATCCCACGTCCACCCGATTGTTGTGGTGTTGCCATCACACAAACATGCAGTCGTGCCATCCCACGATCCGCTTGCGGTAGCCTAGCTATCTAACAGAAAGTCCAAGTATACTACGCCAAGTCGTGAACAAACTCACGCTGCATGGCCCTATTATTCAGTTAGGAATCAACTACTTAGCACGTATCTACACGTTGCAGTCACGTGCATGTACGAGCTAACCTTCTGAACTAATGCATGAAGCTAATAACTAATGCAATATCTGAACCTGCCTTTGTAACAAGATTTGCACCAACACATAGCATATGAATGCACCCATTCCATCCGGACCAGAAAGAGGAAGAAAGCTCTGTGCGGAGTTAAGCTAGACAGATGAAAGCGTATGACTGGATTGAATGGATTTTTCTTGAAAGGATGATGCACCAAACGGGTTTCTCGCGGGCATGGGTTCAGATCATTATCTGCTGTGTTACTTCGGTGAAGTTTTCAGTTGAGCTGAATGGAGGTATTTCTGCAGCGTTCACACCCACCCCCGGCTTACATCAAGGAGACCCCCTATCACCTTATTTGTTTATATTCTATCTATAGGGTTTCTCGGTGTTGTTATACAAGGCTCAACAGGAAAATAGGATTTGGGGTGTCGAGTTGGGGGAGGGGGGACCCTTACATAATACGTACACCTCTTATTTGCAGATGACTATTATTCAATGTTTTAAATAGCAGGCTATGAAAAATAGCGGCGGGCCTCCAAATCAGCTATAGCGGATCTATAGCGGGCTAAAGCGGGCTATTTGTGAAGACAATCATTTAGCGGCACCTTGCTGAAAAGGCTATAGCGGGCTATAACGGAGCTATAGCCGGCTATTTAAAACTATGCTATTATTCCACTGAGGATGCCATGGTGGAGCTGCATACTATTCATAATATTATGGGTATCTATGAGGAAGCATCAGGCCAAAAGGTTAACGCAATGGGAAGGGGTGGTGACCATGCATGGTTGGCTTGAAACAGGCTGTTGGTATCGGTAATGAAGCGCTCAATTAGCGCTATTTCAGGCTCCCATTGGTGGCTGGCCACTCAAAAGACGGTTGTTTCAAATATGTGAGAGAACAATCTACCGCAAAATGGATGGATAGAAAGGCCAAGGGCTTTCTAATGCGAGCTGAGAGGTGTTAGTTAAATTAGTCCTTCAACCAACTCCTACGTATACCATGAGCTGCTTTCAATTCTCCAAAAGACATTGTGTCAGAACCTGACCACGATCTCCTCAAAATTTTCACGGGGAGCGGAGCATAGTAAATGCAAAGTTCACTTGATCACATGGGATAAGATGTGTTTGAGCGAGAGAACAGAAGGGATGGGGTTCCATGATTACGATGCTTTTAACCAGGCGTCACTTGAAGTGCAAGCGTGACGCATTCTTTATTCATCAAACTCCCTTTGTGCACGCGTCTTAAAAGCCCATTATTTTCACAAGTCAGATATTTTGAAAGCCTCTTGTCCAAGAAGCGCATTGTTTACCTGGCATGCCCGGGATCTGTTGCAAGGGCTTTTGTGGAGGATCAGTGACGATCAGTGTCTGCACAGATTGTTGGATCTCGAGGCAAGGTGCAACGAAGCCGGTGGGAGGAAAAGATAGAACCAAAGTTAATAAAATTGACGATAAGTTGAGTTAAATGTATAGAACCACCACCTTTCACTGGTAGAAAAAGGGCCTATAGTCCCGGTTCGTAAGGGCCTTTAGTCCCGGTTCCTGAACCGGGACTAAAGTGTCGGTACTAATGCCCCGACCCTTTAGTCCCGGTTCAACGCAGCAACGAGGAGGAGGCCGGCGACGGCGCAAGCAGCGACGGGGACAAGGCCTGCGACGGCGCGGGGCGACGGCGACGGGGAGCGGGTGACGACGGGCTCGATCGGGGCGGCGACGACGATGACGAACGGCCTGGGGGCGTCGGGGGCGAATGGGAGCGGTTGGCGAAATTTTCACAAGTGCTACCTTATATACCCAGAGCAATGGTCCCGGTTCGTGGCACGAACCGTGACCAATGCCCCCCTTTGGTTCCGGTTGGTGCCACGAACCGGGACCAAAGGCCAATTTTCAGCAGCCCAAAGGGCGGGAAACGGCGGCCTTTGGTCCCGGTTGGTGGCACCAACCGGGACTAAAGGGGGGCTTTGGTCCCGGTTGGTGCCACGAACCGTGACCAATGCCCCCTTTAGTCCCGGTTGGTGCCACCAACCGGGACCAATGGCCTTGTGCTGCCCCGCGCCCAAAAGTTTAGTCCCACATCGCTAGCTGAAGGGCGCCGGCACTTGTTTATAAGCACTGGTGTGCCTCCTCATTCGAGCACCTCTCTAATGCAGGCTTTCGGGCCTAAACTTGCTACTGCCTGTGGGCCTACTGGGCCTTCTACGGGCCTGAATCCTGGCCCATGTAGGGTTTCTAGTCATATTCAGGCCGTGGAAGCCCAGTAGGTGGCATTTTTTTGGTTTTTTCTTTTTTATTTCTACATTTTTTTGGTTATTTATTTTTTTATTTCTACTTAAAACTAAATACTTACAGTTTTTTAGTGATTTCTTTTTGCTTTTAGGTCATAAAAATTATAAACTTTTTGTTAGTGCCATTAGTTTTAAATTTTGAATAGTTTAAATTTGAATTTTTAAAAATTTGTGTGAATCACTAGTTTATGAATAACTTTACTATAAAAATAGAATTTTTTTTTCTTTTTTTGCTATTTATTTTTTATTTATACTTACAATTAAATACTTATGGTTTGATTTTAGGTCACAAAGATTATATTCTTTTTGCTATTGAAGAATATTATAGTTTTATTTTAGTTGATCATAACATAATATTTTAATTGATTGTTTTTATTTTCATAAAAGTTTTGTAGTTCATTCTGTTTGCTATTAATTCATTCTTTGAGCTAAATGACTCTGAAATTGGAAAGCATTTAAAAATGAACTCTGAAAAGGTTGAAAGTTGGCATGGTATCATTATTTCACCCACATAGCATGTTCCAAAATGTAGAGAGGGTTACGACAAAAACTTGATGCACTTCGTGTACAAAATTGACAATCACTTTCGAAGTATCAAAGTTTCGGACAATAACTGCGCCACATCATTGGCTAGGACGAATGGTTCGTCTGTGTACCCAAGATTGTTTAGATCCACTGTTGTCATACCGTACTGTGGGTCTACCTGTACCCCGCCTCCTGACATATTGATCCATTTGCACTTAAACAAAGGGACCTTAAAATCAGGTCCGTAGTCAAGCTCCCATATGTCCACTATGTAACCATAATATGTATCCTTTCCGCTCTCGGTTGCTGCATCAAAGCGGACACCGCTGTTTTGGTTGGTGCTCTTTTGATCTTGGGCGATCATGTAAAATGTATTCCCATTTATCTCGTATCCTTTGTAAGTCAATACAGTCAAAGATGGTCCCCTGGACAACAAGTACAACTCATCACAAACAGTGTTGTCACCTCTGAGACGTGTTTCCAACCAACTGCTGAAAGTCCTGATGTGTTCACATGTAATCCAGTCATCGCACTGCTCCGGGTGTTTGGAGCGCAGACTGTTCTTGTGTTCATCGACATACGGGGTCACCAAGGTAGAGTTCTATAGAACTGTGTAGTGTGCTTGAGACCAAGAATATCCGTCCCTGCATATTATTGAGTCTCTTCCAAGAGTGCCTTTTCCAGTTAGTCTCCCCTCATACCACGATTTAGGGAGACCTATCTTGTTAAGGCCAGGAATGAAGTCAACACAAAACCCGATAACATCCTCTGTTTGATGGCCCATGGAGATGCTTCCTTCTGGCCTAGCGCGGTTACGGACATATTTCTTTAGGACTCCCATGAACCTCACAAAGGGGAACATATTGTGTAGAAATATGGGCCCCAGGATGACAATCTCGTCGACTAGATGAAATAGGACGTGCGTCATGATATTGAAGAAGAATGGTGGGAACACCAGCTCGAAACTGACAAGACATTGCGCCACATCACTCCTTAGCCTTGGTACGATTTCTGGATCGATCACCTTCTGAGAGATTGCATTGAGGAATGCACATAGCTTCACAATGGCTAATCGGACGTTTTCCGGTAGAAGCCCCCTCAATGCAACCGGAAGCAGTTGCGTCATAATCACGTGGCAGTCATGAGACTTTAGGTTCTGAAACTTTTTCTCTGGCATATTTATTATTCCCTTTATATTCGACGAGAAGCCAGTCGTGACCTTCATACTGAGCAGGCATTCAAAGAAGATTTCTTTCTCTTCTTTCGTAAGAGCATAGCTGGCAGGACCTTTATACTGCTTCGGAGGCATGCCGTCTTTTTCGTGCAAACGTTACAGGTCCTCTCGTGCCTCAGGTGTATCTTTTGTCTTCCCATACACGCCCAAGAAGCCTAGCAGGTTCACGCAAAGGTTCTTTGTCACGTGCATCACGTCGATTAAGGAGAAGGCCTCTAGGTCTTTCCAGTAGGGTAGGTACCAAAATATAGATTTCTTCTTTCACATGGGTGCGTGTCCCTCAGCGTCATTCGGAACAGCTAGTCCACCGGGACCCTTTCCAAAGATTACGTAGTGTAAATCATTGACTATAGCAAGCACGTGATCACCGGTGCGCATGGTGGGCTTCTTCCGGTGATCTGCCTCGCCTTTGAATTGCTTGCCTTTCTTTCGACATTGATTGTTGGTCGGAAGAAATCGACGATGGCCCAGGTACACATTCTTCCTGCATTTGTCCAAGTATATACTTTCAGTGTCATCTAAACAGTGCGTGCATGCGTGGTATCCTTTGTTTGTCTGTCCTGAAAGGTTACTGAGAGCGGGCCAATCGTTGATGGTCACGAACAACAACGCCTTAAGGTTAAATTCCTCCTGTCTGTGCTCATCCCACGTACGTACACCGTTTCCATTCCAAAGCTGTAAAAGTTCTTCAACTAATGGCCTTAGGTACACATCAATGTCGTTGCTGGGTTGCTTAGGGCCTTGGATGAGAACTGACATCATAATGAACTTCCGCTTCATGCACATCCAAGGAGGAAGGTTATACATACATAGAGTCACGGGCCAGGTGCTGTGATTGCTGCTCTGCTTCCCGAAAGGATTAATGCCATCCGTGCTTAAAGCAAACCATACATTCCTTGGGTCCTTTGCAAACTCATCCCAGTACTTTCTCTCGATTTTTCTCCACAGCAACCCATCAGCGGGTGCTCTCAACTTCCCATCTTTTTTTCGGTTCTCACTGTGCCATCGCATCAACTTGGCACGCTCTTCGTTTTGAACAGACGTTTCAACCGTGGTATTATAGGAGCATACCACATCACCTTCGCAGGAACCCTCTTCCTGGGGGGCTCGCCGTCAACATCACCAGGGTCATCTCGTCTGATTTTATACCGCAATGCACCGCATACCGGGCATGCGTTCAGATCCTTGTATGCACCGCGGTAGAGGATGCAGTCATTAGGGCATGCATGTATCTTCTCCACCTCCAATCCTAGAGGGCATACGACCTTCTTTGCTGCGTATGTACTGTCGGGCAATTCGTTATCCTTTGGAAGCTTCTTCTTCAATATTTTCAGTAGCTTCTCAAATCCTTTGTCAGCCACAGCATTCTCTGCCTTCCACTGCAGCAATTCCAGTACGGTACCGAGCTTTGTGTTGCCATCTTCGCAATTGGGGTATAACCCTTTTTTGTGATCCTCTAACATGCCATCGAACTTCAGCTTCTCCTTTGACTAATGCATTGCGTCCTTGCATTGACAATGACCCGGCGGAGATCATCATCATTGGGCACATCGTCTGGTTCCTCTTGATCTTCAGCAGCTTCACCCGTGGCAGCATCATTGGGCACATCGTCTGGTTCCTCCTGATCTTCACCAGCTCCCCCCATTGCAGCATCACCGTATTCAGCAGGCACATAGTTGTCATCGTACTCTTCTTCTTCGTCGTCTTCCATCATAACCCCTATTTCTCCGTGCCTCGTCCAAACATTATAGTGTGGCATGAAACCCTTGTAAAGAAGGTGGGAGTGAAGGATTTTCCGGTTAGAGTAAGACCTCGTATTCCCACATTCAGTGCATGGACAACACATAAAACCATTCTGCTTGTTTGCCTCAGCCGCATCGAGAAACTCATGCATGCCCTTAATGTACTCGCGGGTGTGTCTGTCACCGTACATCCATTGCCGGTTCATCTGCGTGCATTATATATAATTAAGTGTCCAAATTAATAGAAGTTCATCATCACATTAAAACCAAAGTGCATACATAGTTCTCATCTAACAACATATAGCTCTCCAGAGCATCTAATTAATTAAACCATAGATTGAAACTGTGTAAAACATTTCAATGCGAAAACAAATGCGGTCATAATCGCAACCAAGGTAACAATTGATCCAATGGCATAATGATACTAAGCCTCGGTATGAATGGCATATTTTCTAATCTTTCTAATCTTCAAGCGCATTGCATCCATCTTGATCTTGTGATCATCGACGACATCCGCAACATGCAACTTCAATATCATCTTCTCCTCCTCAATTTTTTTATTTTTTCCCTCAACAAATTGTTTTCTTCTTCAACTAAATTTAACCTCTCGACAATAGGGTCGGTTGGCATTTCCGATTCACATACATCCTAGATAAATAAAATCTATGTCACGTTGGTTGGCATAATTTTCATAAACAATAAATGAACCAATAGTTATAAAGATAATATACATACCACATCCGAATCATAGAGAGGATGAGGGCCGATGGGGGTGGATACCAAAACCATCGCACTATATAAGATGCAATAATAAATGTAAGAAAATGATACAAGTATCTATCTAACCATACAAGTAAGAATATTTTTCCTTTCAGAAAGAAGATAAGAACAAGAGGCTCACCACGGTGGTGTCGGTGATGAGATCGGTGCGGGTGATCGACGGCGGTGAAAACGGGGACGGGGCGTGACGGACCGCTAAATCTAGACAAATCTCGAGGAAAATGGAGCTTGGAGGTCGAGCTTCGAGAGGAGAAAGCTTAAGTAGTGTGGCTCGGGCATTCCATCGAACACCTCATGTGCATAGGAGGTGAGCTAGAGCACCACAAAGCCCTCTCCCCCTCGGCCAGAAAAAACAGAGCACTATGCTCTGCTCTTGCGCGAGGGGGTATATATAGGCACCTCATTGGTCCCGGTTGGTGGCATGAACCGGGACTAAAGGGGAGCCTTTGGTCCCGGTTCAAGCCACCAACCGGGACCAATGGTGGTGGGCCAGGAGCGAGGTCCATTGGTCCCAGTTCGTTCCACTAACCGAGACCAAAAGGTCCAGACGAACCGGGACCAATGGCCGACGTGGCTCAGCCGCCCCCCTGGGCTCACGAACCGGGACCAATGCCCACATTGGTCCCGGTTCTAGACTGAACCGGGACTAATGGGCTGACCCGGCCTGGACCAAAGCCCTGTTTTCTACTAGTGTTTGTGTCACGATTAGCGGAATACCATCACTTTACGTTTCGTGACATTTTCCACCGAACTGAAAATTTGATAGTGGCAAAAAACACCGATGATAGATACTAAGCATTTGGATGACGTCACTAATTGGCCAGGCCCACCTGTCATGCTGAGTTCGCAAATAAAAGTGTCACATAGACAAAAAAGAAAGCCATGTCTTCTTCCCGCTCCTCTCTTTGGGCAAAAAAAAAACTCTTCTGCCTCCCTTGCCCCTTCGGATCGGGGATACTGTAGTCTCCAGGTGACCACCTTCTCCACTCCCCCACGCACGGCTCCATACTATGGACACCGCACCGCCACTGGCTCCTCCCCTAGCCATCTCCCCTCGTGGGGCTCGCCTCTACCAGCAACCGGAGCTGGGGAGTCGAGCGTCCCCTTGTGGGGCTCGCCTCTGCCGGAAGTGGAGGTGCTCGACAGCTTGAACGCCTGGCTGGCTCCATGGCTGTTGTCGGCGCCCCTCGGCCCTGATGGCCAACGCGTCGCACCTCCACTCTGCCGTCCGCGAGCTCTTCCCGCGAACCACCACACCAGCCGCCACAGCTCCATCCCGATCGCAGACAGATGCGGAGGCCGACGACCGCCGCTCTTCGCGCGAACCACCCGCTCCTAGTACCTGGCCGCAGACAAAAGCTAGGGCTGATGACGGCTCTTCCCTCCCCCCGATTAAGATCCACGGTTGGATCCCGAGGTGCTCCAGGAGCAACACCTTGACACGGGTCGGTGAGGCAGGAGGCAAGCCGACGGGGAGGTACCACGGGCACCGCGTGCACGATCATCACCTACCTCCTCGCTGGCATGGCGGTCCTACTCGCCGTCCTTGGCGTGTTGAAGTGCCGGCAGCACGAGGAGGCGGCTGCCATGGCCGGTGGAAAGCTGCTGTTCGCGAAGAAGGGGTCTTGGAACATCAAGTCGTTGGGGTGGTTAGGATCCAAACCTGAGAAAGTGAGGAAGGAGGAAGAAGAAGACCAAGTCCAATCTGTCTATGTGGCATATTTTTTCTGGCAACTCAGCCAGACGGGTGTGGGTCTGGCCGATTAGTGACGTCAACAAACCACTTAGAATTTACCATTAGGCTAGCCATAGTGGGGGTAACTTAGGTAGTAACTTAACATATCCCAAGACAATTTTGCTTATGTGGCAAGTATTTAATGAGGAGAGAGGTACTTGGAGTAACATAATATTTTACTGTAACATAGCGCTGCCCGAGGTAAAATGAGTCTATAAGGCAATAAATGAAACAAACTATGACACTACTACTAAGGGTCTCTTTGATTCAAAGGATTTTCATAGGATCTTTGAAGGATTAGAATCCTTAGGAATTTTTCCTACGTTGGTTGTTTATTCGTAGGATTGAATCTTGTAGGAACTTTTCCCAAGGATTCATTTGTACTACATTTTATAGGAATTCCAACATCCACTCCAACCTCTTGAAAGAAATCCTTTGTTTTTCCCGTGACACAATCAAACAAACTCAAATCCTATAGGGATCAAATGGACATGTCATTCCAATCCTACGTTTTCCCTATTCCTGTGTTTTGGCAATCCTATGAATCAAAGAGGCCCTAAGATACTTTGCATTATGGGGTAGTAACTTAGACTAGTGTCATGCATATGACACTAGTCTAAGTTACTCCCAACTATGACCAGCCTTAGTGTTTTTTGTCATTGTCAATTTATGTTCGGTGCAAAATTTCACGAAATGTAAAGTGATGGTATTCCACTAATTGTGATACGAATGTGGTGGTTCTATCCATTTAACTCTGATAAGTTGGACTACTTAGGCAAGGAATGGGATGTGGCAAAACTATGGCGGGTCTTTCATGACTCGGTTGTTCAGGATATTCAAAAAATACCAATCGCTGGCATTGGAAGGGAGGACTATCTGGCATGGAATCACACAAAAAATGGCATATTCTCGCTTGGTCCGCCTATCACTTGTGCATGGATTTGAGGAGGATGAGAGCGGACAACCTAGAAAGCTCGTTGGTTGCTGAACATCAAGGATGGTTAGAACTCTGGGACACCAATGTGCCAGGCAAGGCCAAGATTCATACGTGGAGGCTCATTAGGAATGGATTAGCAGTGGGTGCCAAACTACAACGTTGAAAAATGAAAAAGGGTGTGCTATATGTGCGGTCTGCAGCGAAGAGATAGTTCTTCATCGCTTCGGGCCATGCCCTTTCGCCAAACACTTCTGGTTTCCCATCGATGCAGACATGGGTGAAGAAATTTTTCAACCCCGCCCTGAGTTCGTATATGATCATCCAGGCTTTAGGAACTACTACTCCGTCCCATAATGTAAGGCGTCTTTTAACACTATACTATTATGAAAAAACGTTTTACATTATGGGACGGAGAGGGTAGTTGTTTTGACTGGTTTGATAAAGCAAAAAATGCAGATAAGTTAGTCATGGTTATGACGCTATATCACATGTGGCTAGCTCGGAACGTGACGCGAGATGGCGAGGTTATTGAAACACCTGGGTGCTGATTGATCGTGTATCAGTGGCGATTCTGTGTACAATCTGTGGGGTCAGTTGACCCCATAACTTTTGGGAAAACCAGCATAAATTACTGTATAGTTACTGTACGCTATGAAGAAAATAATTCAAAAAATTAGCAATGACCAAACAGATTAATTCGGCTGGCTTTGCCACTGTCTTGTATGACGACTACTCGAGGAGTGGACGGAGGCCCATCGATCTCTCCCTGGTCGCTGTGCAGGGTGGGCGGCGGTTGGAGCCATGGCGTCGACCAGAACCAGGCTGGACTAAGGTGAATGTACATGGAGCTATACAGCGAAGTTGATGGCTCAGGTGGCGGCAGCGCGGTTGTTCACGACCCTCTTGATGTGTTCCTGGGAGTAGCATGTCATTTTTTGCTGATCGCCGGCAACTCAGTTCACGCAGAGCTATTGGCGTGCAAAAGAGAGGTTCGGCTCGTGCTCGAGGTTGGCGTGATGGACAACCAGGGGGTGGCTCAATCGCTGGCGCAACAAGAGATCGACAGGTCCAGGTTTGCCCCCTCGTTGAAGAGATTAGAGAGCTACTAGCCATGGTGTGTTGGGCTAGAAGAACAGCCAATTGGGCTGCTCACAGTCATACTTGTTAGAAGGGAGAGAGAGGATTGATGAAATAATTCGTTGTATTGCTTGAGCCTCGTGGGCGTGTGTATATATA
>NC_041390.1:48759997-48782099 GCF_002162155.2 Triticum dicoccoides | reverse complement strand
CGGGCGCAAGGAGGCGCCGAGTTAGCATGGGCGCATTGGTGTCGAAGTAGTGGTGCGCCGGGAAGAAGATGTTGTTGATGACGCATCGCGGCGTGTTTGCCAAACCCGGTGACACATCATAGACGAAGGCACGCACCGGTGTTGCCAGCACCGGACAGGGGCGGAGCCAGGATTTAAACATGTGGGGGGGGGGGGAAGACAAGAACCAACCGTCATGTAACAATATACATACCAATATACATATTCTACCAATGTAGTGTTGTTACATGTCTAATTTTCCTAACATATATTAACACAACATTAGTATAATTTGTCTAAGATCTATAAACATGCATCATAAAATTGTGACATGATACAAGTTTATATTCTGACATATTGTTGAACTGTCTTTTCAGATTTTGGTTTGCATGTACCTGTAATAATGTACTCGAGTTAATAATGTCCTAAAATCTTAATTTATCTTCAGTTTAAACTAGAAAAGTACCGCTAAACAAAAGCAAATGATACGTTAGATCTATTTCTTTCAACTGTCTACATAAAATTAGCATGTCTACATAAAATTAGCATGTAGTATTACTGAGTTATTAGACACTAGTTGCATCATACGAAAGTAGATAGCTATAAATATGTACCTTGAAAAAAAGATCCGGGACCGGGAGAGTTCACTGAACAAGTACAGGCGTGCAGAAAACCGGCGATAAGAATGCGGCCGTTGCAGCATCACTGCGTCTGAGGATTGAAATGATTATATGTACTCGCTGGACACCAGTCTCTAGTATGCAGTATCCTAGCGTCGTCTGGCCGTGTGCTTGTTCTGTTGTTGTGGATCTCGTCATGGCGGCAGGCGGCGGCGGCAAGCGCCCTAGACGGCGATACCTAGTAGCGAGACGCAGGAATACGCCGATGGATCTGATTGATTTTTTTTTAGGCAAATCTGATTGATACGTGTGCACAGCCGGCAAAACAACCACACATGTGCGAGGCCGCAATGGCTTATGGGTAACATGGGCTGGGCTTCCTTATGTTTAGGCGTTGATAAAGCAAGCATTGGGCTAATTAAGTTAATTACTTCCGGCCATTAGCACATCTGCAGTAAAATAACTAGTACAGCCCGCTGCAAATCCATGGGGGTGGCGAGCGATTGGCAGGGGTCTAGCCCCTGCTCGCCCCTCTGTCTCCGCCCCTGGCACCGGACATATGTAGACGGACGAAGACGAAGTTGACGAAGTGCCACACCAGGCTTGCCAGGCCCGGGGACACGTCGTGGACGAAGGGGCACATCGGTGTTGCCAGCACTGGGCATGCATAGACGAGGACCTGCATAAGCTGTACGCCATGTCGGAGGAGTCGGAGAGGCCAGCAGAGAAGGACTCGACGACGGTTGCGGCGTCAATCAGCGTGGGGCCGATGTCGCCTGCGGTTGTAGGAGTAGACGAAGTGGTTGGGGTAGATGATGGCGACGCTGGCGATGGGCCGGTGCTGGACGAAGACGAAGAAGGTGGACAGGCGGCGGCGGCTATCTGCGTAGCGGCGGCTATCTGCGTAGCGGCAGCGGCGGCCTGATGGCGGCGGCGGCGGCTAGGTTAGGAGCGCGGCGGTGGTGCTCGAAGTAGGCTAAGAACCCGACAGCATGACGAAGACCGGCGCGGATGGTGGCATTCCCGCGCCAAAGGAGGCGGCACGACGCATACCACGGGAAGTCAACGCGCGTGGACGATGAAGTGGACCGTGAACCGCCGCGCTACGGCCCGAAGGGGCGACGCAACGGCGGCGGGCAGGACAGGGTGGCGGCGGGAAGACCTCAGGGCGGCGGCAGGGACAGCGAGCCGCGGCACGACAGCCCGAAGGGGCGGCGCGGCGGAGGAGCGCGGGTCGGTGCAACTGGGAGAAGAACCACGGGGCGGCGGCGCCGCGGCCCGACGGGGCGACGCAATGGCTGCCCATTGCTCGATCGGTAGAGGGGCGCGCTGAACTCGGGACGGTCTTCACGGGGCCTGCGGAGTCGCGCGCAACCCGACGGGCCAGGTCGGTCGCACGGCGTAGATGAGGCGGATCGCGGCGGCGGGCGAGTGATCAATCTGATCGCGCGCAAGGTCGGGGACGTCGCTCGGTGGAGGCGCGGTGGCGGCGGAGTCCAAGATGAAGCCGGCGGCGGCAGGCGGCAGGGCGGCTATGATTGACCGCAGCATGGCGCGAGGCCGCCGGGTCGGGGTGATGCAGGAGTCCCGATCGAAGCAGGGCGTGGACGGCCGACGTAGATCGACGGACGAGCCGTCACGCAAACGGCGGCAGTGAAGGACCACCGCATGACGCGAGGCCGCCGGGTTGGGGCGGCCGACGGGCAGACGCCGGGTTGGTGAAGAAGCCGGCCAATCGCGTCGCTGTTGGAGTAGAGGCGCACGGGGTCGACGGCGGTGATGGGCGACGCAAACCGGATCACATAGACTGAAAAACAAAAAAGAAGATACTGATCAAAGCGACGGATGAGAGAGAGAAAACCCGTATCAAAGCATCGGGAAAAAAGACTCTCTAAGGTAGCCGGCCAACACGGCCGGTGGACGAACCCAAGATACGGGCGGCGCGGCCCCCGACGGCGGTCATGGAGGCCGACCACCCCGGGGACGGCACGCGGGTGCGGATGCGGCGGCGGCTAGGGTTTAGGTCGACTTGCGATAGATACCATATTAGAAGGGAGAGAAAGGATTGGTGGAATAATTCGTTGTATTGCTTGAGCCTCGTGGGCATATATATATAGGAGTACAATCATCTACTTGAAGTACAAGACAAGCCAGAACAAATCCTAGTCTATCTCATCTTTCCTAATAAACATTATACTCAACAATACCTAGCCAGGGAAGGCTACTTAGAAGGCTGCTTAAACAAACTTCGTAAAACTTGGTTACGTGTTTCTCCGGTTTGTATTCGCATTATTGCGGCAAACTCACCGTGAATTAAGCAATGAATAGCAGCATTTTCCCTAAAATAAAGGCACCACAACAGCCAACAATACCACATCCAAGTGATAAATGGTTCAAAGTAAACCGGCATATACAGCGGAGGAACTGGATTACAGTCCCACACTTCTCTCCTCGTCAAGACATGATTCAGATAGGATTATCCATCACTTTTCCCACACGCTTAATCCTTCTTAATGGTATTAGCAGTATCTCTCTTGTACATGCCACGAGTATATGCTTCCGATAATTGTCGTCCGGAAAACCTTTTCCGTTGTGCTACTAGTTTCACAACATTCTTGATGATTCTTTCATCCCTATGGGAAAGAGATGTGTAGAATGTTATCAATTCCATTGAGAGGTTCATAATCTCAAGCCAGTTTTATGTAAGAGTGTGTATGGTGAGGGTACCCCATACGCACTGATACAGATATTGAAAACAGATTATCGAGTAGTATACTCCAACACTATTTTCCGATCCTTAGCCCAATAGAACGTTGTTAGTAAAATTTCATTTCAGTAAATTTCAGATGTACTAAAATGATGAACATTGTAACATTCCTTCCCCCAGGCTGTTCAGGATCATCGGCGGAACTTCAGTCTGCCCCTAGAAAATTACAAAAACGTCTTCCCAGTCTGAAATTCACAGTAAATATTCCGGTTTTACAAGCAAAAAAGATGGTTTGAACTAGTACTTATCTAGTATAGTGTAGTAGTAGTAGTAATGTTGAAAACAGGTTAAGTTAGTATACTTGCAACACTATTTTCAGGTCCTTAGCCTACTAGGACAATGTTAGCAAAATCAAACTTTACTAACAGATCAACTCAGAGGCAACCATAGCATGTTCCAGTGGCAGTCTAGAGACATGATGCACCTATAAAATTATGGAAATGTTGCCCTCTAGAGTAACATAGGGGCTTAACCTACAGGTTGACCTTGCCCTAAGCATCGAAGTAATGTCACACGTACACGAAAATTCAAATCAGGAAATAACCTTCAGATATTTATGTATAGAACTTAAAAGCAATCAAGTTTCCAACACATGCATGTGTTTCTAAACCACCTTAGGCAGAACAAAGTCACAAATTCACAAGGTAAGAGGGTCACTAGGTGCCTCCCAGTTACAAACCATTTGAACTTCTCCGCAGCTTTTGCAATTTTAACAGGGGCAAGCTCATAAGTACCGGAATTACAGAAGAACTTTAGACTAGAAATTGAGCGGATTCATCTAGAAGACGATGTAGTCTTGGGCATCAACTTCGTCTTCAAGATGAGCACAAGACACTAGACAGTGCAATCTTCAGGTTCAACCTTATCTATGGCTCTCCGAAGGGGTCAGCCACAGACAAATCATGGACATGCTTATCGTACCCAGTACATTGATATTCACTCCTGAATTCAACCTGAGCATCTTGAGAAGCTCTCATTTCCACTTGTAGCATACTGCGGTAATAAGCCACCGATATAGTGTTGCACTCACCAAATACTTCAAAATCAATTTTGTTTAGTGCTTTGGCACTCACAAGAAAGAACCTCGCAAAGTTAACCTGTTTCTCATAGCCTATGAATATCTTAAACACCACTGTTTTAAGATGGGTCTGAAAGCATTCAACTTGATGTGGTGGGTCATACTGAGGCTCATTTTCCTTATTCTCCTCTGTGTGTCTGCCAAACTGCAAAATGGAAATAAGAGGCATATGTTAAAGCTCTAGCAAATGTGATACAAAATACTAGCTATAAGGATGCACATGTTATACATATAGACATGACATTGTATTGCTCTTAAAGTGGGTTGATATGGATATTCGACATTTAGTGAATCACTTTACATCCGCCAGAACTAAAAATCGTTGATATAGTCCATCCATTCACACTGAGTTTGATATCTCCCCACATGTATTCATATAGGCATGTTATATTTGATGGTTTTCATCCGAAAAATTATTATCCCATATATCTGAACATACCTCTTTTGATCATTAGATCCACGAGCGGCCTCGTTCGGAACCGGGGCACAAGCGCCCAGCTGGGCAATCAAGTGGGGAGGGGTGGTCTGGGAATGGAACTGGCTGTGGAGACTAGGGTTGGCAACCGGCCGGCGGCCGCAACGACGTAGAGGTGTTAGGGTTCGGGGGATTCGGTCAGGCACCACACTATCACTCGGGAGTTGGGACTTCTGATCCCCCTGCTTGCTATTACTTTCCTTGTTTGTCAGTGTGTCGCAGTTTGACTCCTGAGCCGTGATTTCTTTCTGCGTCTGGCAGTATACTTGTCCGCCGCAGTGTGCAATGTTTTTTTTTAGCACTGGACTTTTTTTTGGAAAAAATAGCACCGGGTCTTTTTTTAATGCACACCGGAGTTTGTATTCTTTTCTTGCCCTTTGTGTGGCTGAGGGATTATGCTGGGCCTCTTGGTCCATAAAACATTTAAAGTAGTACCATATTTGTTTCTCACAAAAAATTGGTTCTACTATATACTGTACACATTAGATGGATCTAGAAAAACACATTAGATAGTCTTGCTATGACTATTCAAAGTCAATTACGCATGAGATCATCAAGATTGCAAATGGGGAGCTAAGAGCATCTACAACCGGAATATTGCCAAAATCCGGCCCCCAAATGCCCGCACATGCGTCGGGCGCGTCCTCGAACAGTCACTGAACATCACACAAAAAATTGTTCCACAACGACAAACATCATTTCAAATCACCAAATTCATATTATTACATGCAATATAAAACCTACTCTAAGCGGAGCTCGTCCGGCTCTGCCGTGCCCATGTCCAGCGGCCGGTTGTGCCCCTCAGGTTGTTGGTCCGGTCGCCGTCGAGGTAGAGTAGAACATGGGACACAGACAGGCCCACGGTACTCAAGGCGCCACCGTATCCCATGCCCTACTCTTCCTCGTTGGAGTCCAGAACCTTCACTGCCGCGAGGGCTCCGTCGTCTCCTGCGCCCGCTACCTTGCATGGATGACACGGCGCGCCATATTGGCGTTGGCCGACACCCATGCGTTAAACTCCTCCATATTTGCGCGCCAAAGAAGCAGTTGCGCATCCGCTGGCGCATTCGGACGCTAGACGGACCGCACCACCTCCGGAGAGACAGCAGCGACACAGCTCGCGTCAGATCCATGCCCCATTTGCATGGACGTAATGGATTGCCGATGGAAGGTGTCTAAGCGGTGTCCTCGGGTGGCTTCCTTCCGGGAGCGGCGAAGCGCAAGGCGGACGGTCATCTCTTCCTCGAGGCCGCGTGAGATGAGCTCAGGATCAACATATATGGAGGTATATGACTCGGATTGCTTCCAACCATGCCGGAGATGGTAGGAGATCACCGGACAGGAGCTTGTGGGCGGATGGAGTGGACTGGAGGGGCGGGGAGTGGA
Organism: Triticum dicoccoides; assembly: GCF_002162155.2. Lineage (NCBI taxonomy): Eukaryota > Viridiplantae > Streptophyta > Magnoliopsida > Poales > Poaceae > Triticum > Triticum dicoccoides. The sequence goes on along the minus strand of NC_041390.1, from coordinate 48,775,755 downwards.
GTGTAATGCGGCTTGGGTTTTGGTCGGAGGTGCGGATAGGGTGTCGGGTGGGCCAGCATGGGACGAATCCAACGTGGCAGGCGTGCCCGAATGCCTTTAGGCGTCCCAATATCCGCCCCAGATTTGGGTTGTATATGGGGAGTGCCGGCTAGTTCGGGCATTTCGGCCGGATATAGGGAGGCCGATTGGACGACATTTTTGCATCTGGACAGTGATCGGACAGCCCGTCCGAGCGTTTGGGGCAGGCATTGGACGTCCGGTTGTAGATGCTCTAACTCAATCAAGCTTGTGTAACTCGTGGTGTGGTTGTCTTATAATATAGAAACAAAACATGCTTGTATTTTCCATAATTTTTGCTGGCCTACTACAATAGCTCATCATCGACGCCTTCTCTAGCGAGCTGCTTCGGTACCCCATCCATGACGACTTTTCATGTGTCGTTCTCTGGCAGATGATGACACACTCGCCCTAACTAGGGTGGACGATGGCTGCGAGGTGCACATGAGACACATCCTAGACGATATTTGCCGCTTTCGTTGGGGTAACAATTAACTTTGCAAAACAAGATTTGTCCCCCTGAATGTCGAGCTAGACGCCGCTGCCCTGTTGGCATCACAATTTGACTATGATATATCCCCCTCCCCACAATAACTACCCCCCACCCACCCACCCAACCCCTCCCCAACTCACGTGTCCTCTGCCTCCCGACCTTCATCAATAAGTTTGGAACAAAATATGTATCAGGCTAGCGTGCATGCTTTTATCCCAAGGTAGTACACTTGTGTTCATCTTGGCCGTTTTATATAGCCTCCGTACATATTTCGTGTCTTGCTTCATTCTACTGCAACTCACGGTTGATAGGATTGACAACATTATGCGGATCTTCTCCCTCCTACCACTCCCTCCTTTGATTACCTAAAAAATATCAATCCTATGTCCAGACCAAATTAATTAAGATCAAGGTCTTTGCATGGCTGCTACTTTTTGATAAGCTAAGCACAGAAGACATGTTAGAAGGCATTGAAGATGTGATCGGGAGGACAATCCTTGTGTGATGTGCCTGACCCAAGCTCATGAGGATAGAGACCATCTTTTCTTCTCCTGCAATTTCAGTGTCTGGTTGTGGAACTATCTGGCTTGATTGGAACAACAGTAGAAATTGTTATTATGGCTCCTTGCAAGGGCTTTGGGCATCGTTTCTTTTTTGAGGTTGTTTTGTTTTTACGGCTGCATGAAATATATGGGTTTTGCCCAATGGGAAATCTTTCAGTGGTGTGAGATCCTCTTTTGCCTCATGGCATTGTAGATTTGTACATGATAATTCTCTTCTTGCTAATAGAGTGAATGACTGTAACATACCAAGACTATTGGCCCGGATCAATGGCCTACATTAGAATGTAGGTAAGTTGATTGGTAGGTTATATTTTATTTCTTCTTGGACCTTTGTATTGTATGCATTTTGTGTTTTAGTTTTAATAAAGGGCCATAGAGCTTCTGCTCCATAGTAAATAATCAAAAATAATAATTGCAAAGTACATTTCGGACAACTGCAAAGCATATTTTTGTGTGCCGAAAACATTTTATTCTTACTCTCAAATTGTATCTCTTATACTCCTAATATTGTCGGTTGTAACTTTCCTTCTCTAACATAATTAAATCTTTATATATAAAGTAGGTTGTTCGGTTGATAAATTCCTTGTAACCAAGTTTTGAAGTTAATATAACCCATGCAGTCCTCCAAGGAGGTAGACATGCTTAACTAATCTATTGACCTAATTTACATGAAATTTGAGCCTACCTTTCCTAATCACATCTAGTATCCATGGCAATGGCCCTTGCATCCAGTTTGATCATGGCTCCTTCTCTGGGCCACCCAGTGACTAAGAAACTCACTCACGGTACCTTCATGCTATGGAAGAATGAACTGAGGTGGTTTGTGCCGCTCAGCTTGTTAGGACCTCGATGCCACAACTCCAAAACCAACAAAGACCCTCACTGTGAAGGCGAGAAAGGTGTCAAAATAAGTGTCGAACCCAACCTTGTGCCTTTTTATCACTTAGAGCCAACAAGTACATAGTTATCTGCTTGTATCTCTATCCGGAGATGTCCTCCCTCAAGTTGTTTTGATGGGAACCTCAAATAGGCATGGAAGGCTGTAGAGGAGATGTACTCCCTCTCAGTGTCGCCATCGCATTATCCCACTCAGGACATAACTAATGAACTCAAAGAACGATCTATCGGCTGGTGACTACCTATTTCACCAGGATGAAGAGCTACCATAATGCAGTTGTTAGCTGGTGGTAAGAAGATGGAAGAATTATGACGTTATTTTTGCAGTTCTGGCGTGCCTTGATGCAGGTTACATCGGAACTCATGGCATGGGAAATCTGATTGGGACGTGAATATCAAAAATTGAGCACACGTTTTTCAACAAACTGGGGTATTCTACCATGTCTCCTATCCGCGTGCTCATCGCCAAAAGGCTATGTTGAACACAAACATCATCATACTTTTTGTTGCTCTTTATCTTTAATCTCACGCCTTTATGCCAATGATTTTTTTAGATGAAGCCTTTTCTGCATCCCTTTATCTCCATATACTCAATATCTATTTGGAGTTACATCATAATTTATCAATTGCCTTTTCTTCATCCAGATTATATTCTATTGAAAAACTTCTCGAGCCTCAATCTATATCATTTATAGATCCACAATTTATTTTCATTTCTGGAAAAACTATTTCAAAGTTTGTAGCATGGTAGTTTATCTGTCATGAATTTGTCTTGTGTAACTTTCACAACAAGTATTTTGTGTAACTTTTACAACAATCTTTTCATCTCCTCTAAAGACGAGAAGCAAAACTTTCGTCCAACTGAGGTACTTATAAATTTAATTAATTACCTTAGTGAATCTATCAGATATCATTATGATACTTACTACCTACAATTAGTTTATACAAAACATTTGGCTTTGTACATTGGATAACACATGTGACGAATCTTATTCATCCATACATGCTCATCAACTATTGATCTCCGCACAATGTTATGCTATGTGACATTTTGACAAAAAGTTTTCTGTTTTTTAACTTCTTTAAAACTTTTTCACCATACAAATTTTAGTATAATCAGATGTTTTCAATCTGTCTCCATAGATATTCATCCTATAATTCTATGCCCTTTTAGAAACATAATTTAAATCTTTTGTGCTATTATATTATTTCTGATCGAGTAACATATCAAACATATGTAAAACCAGAAATGTCAAAGAGCTCCCACTAAACTTCTTGTAATCACGAGTTTCTTGATAAATTCTAAATTCTCCATTTTCTTTATCAATTCTAGCTATATAATTTCAAATCATACTCATGGCTTGAAATGTTTCCATCATTTCGATATTCCTAGCAAAACCTTTAGATTGTATCTTGCATACATTCCTCTTGAAATCATTTTCCATAATAGTTTTGTCATTCATCTGTTGGATATCAATAATACAACACTCACCATAGTATTCCATTCATACTAACTTGAAGATTTGACAAGACCAATTCTTGTATCTTACAAAACTGCTTTTGTAAAACCTTCTCTTTTAGGATCATCATCCTAAGAATATTTGAAGATCCATTTATACACCTTTTAATGGTTTCATCAAGTTCGAAACTTGTTCTTTACACATGGATTTCACTTTTCATCAAGTTCCCACATCTAATCTAGTAGTTTCTGTGCTCAGTTTTATGAACACAATGTCTGAGAGCATTTCTTGTTTTAGTCTTGTTCCAACTTAAGCTGGAGATTCAATAGTCTCAATAGGCTATATCATCCTCCCATGTACCTTCTCAACGAGTAAACCTTTTTCTCGAAAAATCACTAGTAGTAAAAGGGCCTAATGTGAAGCACATTAGTCCCGGTTTGTAGCTGAACCGACACTAATATGACCATTAGTACCGATTCCAATGGCTAGGCGGGCAGCGATCATTAGCACCGGTTCATGGCGAACCTTTAGTACCGGTTCCTGCCACGAACCGGTACTAAAGAGGTGGTGGCAGGCTTGTGTTAGGCTGGGGCCCCACCAGCACCTTCAGTACCGGTTGGTTATATGAACCGGGACTAGAGATGCACGTTTAGTCCCGGTTCGTATAACCAATCGGTACTAAAGGTCATCCTATATAAACCCTTTCGTCTAGCCCGAGCGCTTTGTTCTTCCCCCTTTCCCCTCTCCTCTGGTTTCTTCCTCTTCCTCTCAAGCTCACACTCCATTTTTGCCAAAATTTGTGAAGATTTGAAGGCACCCCATCCATCCAAGTGATCACAAAGGTTAGCAACTTTGTCCTTTCATCTCTCATTGCTAGATTAGCTCTTGCAATGCTCTATAAGTATAGTGATTTGTGGGTTTTATTTTGGGAGGAATTATATGTGGTAGTATTTGATTTATATGCAATTTGAGGTCAAAATAACTACTAGTTTGCATATGTAGGTGCGGTTTACTTAGTGCCTTCCCGTCTCCGTCCTAACCACCGTCGATCGTCTGCACCGTCCGGTCGCCGGCACCACCTTGTGGTGAGCCTCTTGTTCTTATCTTTTTTATATAAAAATATCATGTTTGTGTGATTTAGATATATAGTTACTCGTGTAATTATCTTACCCATACATTGTTTCTTATACATAGTGCCATGGTTTTGATATCCGTCCTCGTCGGCCCTCGTTTGGGTTATGATTCAGATGTGGTATATTCTCTTTTATAACTATTTGTTACATTTTTGTGTTTACCAAAAATTATTCCCATCAAGTTGACATAGATATTTTTATCTAGGAGGTATGTGAACCGGAAATTCCAACTGACCCTGTTGTCGAGAGGTTAAATTTAGTTGAAAGAGAAAACAAGTATTTGAAAGAAAAATTGAAAACAATTGAGGGGAAGAAGTTGGAATTGGAGTTGCATGTTGCCGATGTCGTCGATGATCACAAGATCAAGTTGGAGAAAATGCACTTGAAGATTAGAAAGATTAGAAAATATGCCATTGATAGTGAGGCTTGGTATCATTATGCTATTGGATCAATTGTTACCTTAGTTGCGATCTTGATCACATTTGTTGCTGCATTTAAATGCTTTAGCGAGAGAGTTATTTGTATGTTTGTTTTATGAGAATAAGTGTTGTATGAACTTTATGTATCAACATTTCTTGTTTGGACTTGTAACAGGACTTTGTTACTTTGTTGTTTTCAATAAAGAGCTGTGAGGCTGTTGCCTTGCAGTACATATTTCAAAAGAAAAGTTGTATTAATTTGGTCTATTCGGTGTTGTGTAATGAAGATGAGCCGACAGTGGATGTACGATGACTAATGCTCTCCCCAGTTCGTTGATGGCATGCGTACTTTTCTACTTATGGATGAGGCAAACAAGTGGGCGGATAGTTTTATGCCTTGTCCATGTGCTGGCTGTAAGAATGATCAGAATTACTCTAAGTTAAAAACCATTGGCGTCCACCTGTGTGAGTCCGGTTTCATGCCCCACTATAATGTTTGGACCATGCATGGAGAAAGAGGGGTTATGATGGAAGATAATAAAGAAGAAGAGGACGACGACGGCTATCCTGGCCACGGGTTCCCTGAATACGATGGTACAACAATGGGGGAAGAAGCTGAGCCGGCAATGTGGGAAGAAGCTGAAGAAGAGGCGTTAGATGAGCCAACTGATGATCTAGGTCAGGCCATTGCTGATGCAGAGAGAAACTGCACAAGTGAGAAGGAGAAGAAGTTGCATCACATGTTAGAGGATCAAAAGAAATTGTTATACTCGAATTGCGAAGATGAAAAGAAAAAGATGGTCACCACACTGGAATTGCTGCAATGGAAGGCAGAGAATGGTGTATCTGACAAGGGATTTGGAAAGTTGTTGGTAATGTTAAAGAAGATGCTTCCAAAGGACAACGAATTGCCCGAGAGTACGTACGAGCAAAGAAGGTTGTCTTCCCTCTAGGGTTAGAGGTGCAGAAGATACATGCATGCCCTAATGACTACATCCTCTACCGCGGTGAGTAAACGGATTTGGACGCGTGCCCGGTATGCGGTGCATTGCGCTATAAGTTCAGCCGCGATGACCCTGGTGATGTCGAGGGCGAGCGCCCCAGGAAGAAAATTCCTGCCAAGGTGATGTGGTGTGCTCCTATAATACCACGGTAGAAACATTTGTTCCAAACCAGAGAGCATGCCAAGGCGATGCGATGGCACAGAGAAGACTGTAAGAAAGACGAGAAGTTGAGAGTACCCAATGATGCGTCGCAGTGGAGAAAAATCGAGATAAAGTACAGGGAGGACTTTGCAGGTGACGCAAGGAACGTATGGTTTGGTCTAAGCTCAGATGGCATTAATCCTTTTGGGGAGCAGAGCAGCAACCATAGCACCTGGCATGTGACTCTATGTATGTATAACCTTTATCCAAGGCCCTAAACAACCCGGCAAAGACATTGATGTGTACCTAAGGCCATTAGTTGAAGAACTCTTAAAGCCGTGGAATGGAAAAGGTGTACGTACTCTTCAACATCATGACGCACGTCCTAGTTCACCTATGTGAAGAGATTAACGTTATGGGTCTTGTATTTCTATACAATATGTTACCGTTTGAGATGTTCATGAGAGTCTTAAAGAAATATGTTCATAACCGTGCTGGGCCAGAAGGAAGCATCTCCAAGGGCCATGAAAATGAGGAGGTCATTGAGTTTTATATTGACTTTATTCCTGACCTTAAGCCGATTGGTGTTCCTGAATCGCGGCATAAGGGCAGACTAGGTGGAAAAGGCACACTAGGAAGGGATCAAATAATATGTATGGACGGGCATTCTCTCACTCAAGCACACTACAAAGAGTTCTACAGAATTCCGCGTTGGTGGCTCTGTATATGGAGGAACACAAGTTTTCTACGCTCCAAACACCCGGAGCAATCTGGCGACTGGATTACACGTGAACAAACGGGGACTCACTGGTGCGCGTCGGTCCAAAACAAATGGTTTTTATCCCCTTTCCTCAACGACATTTGGAATTGTCGCCAAGTGAGTGTGGGCGATAGGGGGGTACTTCCCACACGAACCAGAAACCATCGGGGATAGGGAGCCTTGATGCATACAGTTGTCCCTATATAACCGTTTTCGATATCTTGAATATCCCAAACGCTTCATCCTTGCTACTCATTTCTGCTCGCATTGCCATCGTAGTCGGAGTTTTGTGGTTCTGCCTAAAACGGTAGATTCCAGGCACGGGAGTGTTCCAGGCACATTCTAGGCTCGGGAGTTTTATGATGCCTGGCACATCACAAACAGTTCATGATTATAAACCGTGTACGATAGGTAGACAATCACACACATTTAGTTTTCCCGCACCATATGTGATAGTGTCTAACATCACACACGCTTTGCAAACGGCAACTGTGTGCATGCTTGCACACGTTTCCTCTCTGTGAACCGTCTCGGATTATGGTGTATATCGCGAACGTTTGTGTTTTACAAACCGTGTGTGCCGTAATGACCTGCACAACGTAATTTCACCCTAATTTAATTGCTGCTATTCAAAATTGTACCTAATTTAAACTTGGAAGTAGGCTATAGCTTTATTCATATCCATCAGATTCAAACAACCAATGCATTATTCGATTCACAAATACATATGTTTAAGAATTACATAAGCACCAAATAAAGATTGATGTACCAGGGTTCTATACTTGTACTATTACAGATGGTAAAGAAAGAGGCGACAGACATTCCAGTTGCTGAACAAGGTGAAGCGGAATGGCCCTATTATGCTCTCCTGGATGCAGAAGGCATGCATGACTCTAGTCGAACCCCTTGTGATGGCCAGTTGCCAATCATGTAGTTTGATAGGTAATCTTAAGTAAACTGCTTCAGGATCCACTAGAAAAGAAAAAAGATTCAGATATTGTTATCTAACACAACTCATTACGGGCAGTAAAAAGAAGGCTATAGGGTTCTTACTTACCATCCTATAGTTCACTGTAGTGTTGCATAAGTTGTAAACAAATAGTTCAATTGACATCTTTTGACCCATTTTAATAACAATCTTTATTAGTTTCCTCACTTGATGCTGGTTCATGAATATCTCATTTCCCCATACGCAGAAAGGGTCGAAGTGTGGATCTTTGCCAATGATATATGTACCTAAAAGCACCAAGTTAATATTAGAAGCTAAACAACAATTGAAAAATGATGTAGTACAACACTCCATCCATCCCATTATATAAGATTTTATTACATGTATATCTAGACATCATCAGAACATTAAGGTAACACTCTTCCTTGTTGCTATGTAGCCTGGGATTGCATATTTAGTAATTCTTTACAATGCACGTTGCTAAATAACAATTGAAAAACGAAAAGGCATGTTAACTGCAATATCCTTAAGAACAACCAAATATCGTAATTCATAGTGGTATTGTTGAAACTGTTATTGATGAAATTGAACTACACGACAAATAGTTGCACATATAGAGCATCACATTGTGAAGAACTGAAATAAACAAGTCATAAGGACATCTCTAGGCGATCCTTAAAAAGTTAAAGGACTAAAACCCTTAGTGGATATATATACTCCAGCAATTTTTGGCCTTTTCTAGTCGATCCCTTAAATTTAAGGTTGTAAACTTCAATTAGATCAAGTTCAAAGCAGGTTCGACCGAAAGTAGCATGCATTCAAACATAAACATAGATAGTTTTGCATAACTGAACAGAAAACATAAATTTAAACTAAGCTAAACTACTTTCGGTCGAAGTAGAGGTCGAGCCAATCCTTCATCGTCATGTACGGTGTGCCGCGAGCCGGGTCCGGGCCAGTACCGTCGTCGGGGTCGTTGGGGAAGGCACTCCTCCACTCGTCAACGTCGATCTCCTCGTCCTTGGGGCACACCTCGACGCCCTCCGCGCCATCGTCGCCGCCGTCTTCGGCCTCGTCATCAGAGGAGAGGGCAATAACCTCGCCGCCCTCCGCGCCTCCGTCCTCGCCGCCTTCGACCTCGTCATCGGAGGAGAGCACGATAACCTCGCTGACAAAGATCGCCCGCTCCACCTCCATGAGCTCCGGGTGCTGCCGGCGGAGCTCTTGCATTTAGGCCTCGTCAGCGGCCTCGGCCTCGAGGCGCTCCCATGCCTCGCAGTCCTCCCGCGCCATAGCCGAGCTCACCACCCCTGACTCCCGCGGAACGAGGTCGAACGGACGTGTGCCGAAGGGGAAATTTAGCCTAGCCGCCACGCCGTGGTAGCGGACCTGCCAGCGGTCGTACTCCATGGCCACGAGCTCGGCCGTGTGGAAGCTACCGAGCCACCAGCGGGTGTGGGTCTCTCGATCTGTAATCTCGGCGACCCACGTCCCCCAACGCCGTTGCCGAACCCCGAGGTAGGACATCATCGGCTGCTCATACGTCTCCAACGTATCTACTTTTCCAAACACTTTTGCCCTTGTTTTGGACTCTACCTTGGATGATGTGAATGGAACTAACCCGGGCTGACGCTATTTTCTGCAGAATTGCCATGGTGTTATTTCTGTGCAGAAACAAAAGTTTTCGGAATGACCTGAAAATCAACGGAGACATGTTTTGGAATTAATAAAAAATAATGGCGAAAGAATCAACACCAGGGGGCCCACACCCTGTCCACGAGGGTGCAGGGCACCCCTCCTGGGGGCGCCCCCCTGCCTTGTTGCCCCCCTGAGGCTCCACTGACTTCAACCCTGACTCCATATATTCACGTTAGGGGAGAAAAAATCATAGAGAATGATTCATCGCGTTTTACGATACGGAGCCGCAGCCAAGCCCAAATCTCTCTCGGGAGGGCTGATTTGGAGTCCGTTCGGGGCTCCGGAGAGGGGAATCCGTCGCCATCGTCATCATCAACCTTCCTCCATCACCAATTTCATGATGCTCACCACCATGCATGAGCAATTCCATCGTAGGCTTGCTGGACGGTGATGGGTTGGATGAGATTTATCATGTAATCGAGTTAGTTTTGTTAGGATTTGATCCCTAGTATCCATTATGTTCTAAGATTGATGTTTCTATGACCTTGCCATGATTAATGCTTGTCATTAGGGCACGAGTGTCATGATTTCAGATCTGAACCTATTATGTTTTCATGAATATATGTGAGTTCTTGATCCTATTTTGCAAGTCAATAGTCACCTACTATGTGTTATGATCCGGAAACCCCGAGGTGACAAAAATTGGGACCACTCCCGGTGATGACCGTAGTTTGAGGAGTTCATGTATTCACTAAGTGTTAATGCTTTGGTCCAGTACTCTCTTAAAAGGAGGCCTTAATATCCCTTAGTTTCCAATAGGACCCCGCTGCCATGGGAGGGTAGGACAAAAGATGTCATGCAAGTTCTTTTCCATAAGCATGTATGACTATATTCGGAATACATGCCTACATTACATTGATGAATTAGAGCTAGTTCCGTGTCACCCTATGTTATAACTGTTGCATGAGGAATCACATCCAACATAATTATCCATCACTGATCCATTGCCTACGAGCTTTTCACATATTGATCTTTGCTTACTTACTTTTCCGTTGCCACTGTTACGATTACTACAAAAACCACTACTATTACTTTTGCCACCGTTACCGTTACTTTCATACTACTTTGCTACTAAATACTTTGTTGCAGATATTAAGTCTTTCAGGTGTGGTTGAATTGAAAACTCCACTGCTAATACTTGAGAATATTCTTTGGCTCCCCTTGTGTCGAATCAATAAATTTGGGTTGAATACTCTACCGTTGAAAACTGTTGCGATCCCCTATACTTGTGGGTTATCAAGACTATTTTCAGGCGCCGTTGCCGGGGAGCATAGCTCTATTCTTTGAGTCACTTGGGATTTATATCTGTTGATCACTATGAGGAACTTGAAAGATGAAAGAACCAAGATTTTGCCCTCAACTATGAGGGGAGGTAAGGAACTGCCATCTAGCTCTTCACTTGAGTCACCTTCTGTTTTGAGTAAACATGCGACACCTACTTCTACTATTGATTCTGATATGTCGCATGCTTTTGATGATGCCACTTCTGCTATGCATGATGCTTATGATGAAACTATTTTTATGTTTGATAATACTGTGCCATTAGGTGAATTTCTTGATGAACAACTTGCTATGGTTAGAGAGAATAAAATTATTAAAACTGATAATATTGATGAAAGTGATGATGAAGATTCTCCCCCTAGATATGAATTTCCTGATGTACTTGAGGGTTATGTTATCGATGAAGAAACTGCTAGAGATCTTTTTCGTTGCAAAGATAGATATGACCTTAAGAAACTATTTGCTAAGCTGAAAGAAAAATCTTTGAATGCTAGAATGAAATATGACCCTGCTTTTGGTACTTCACCTATTTGTATTTCTGATAAGGATTATGATTTCTCTGTCGATCTTGAGTTAATTACTTTGGTTGAATCTGATCCTTTTTATGGCTATGAATCTAAAACTATTGTGGCACATCTTACTAAATTAAATGATATAGCCACCCTATTCACTCATGAGGAAATAATTCGTTACTACTATATCCTTAAGTTATTTCCGTTCTCATTAAAGGGTGATGCTAAAACATGGTTTAATTCTCTTGCTCTTGGTTTTGTGCGTACTTCCCAGGATATGATTTATTACTTCTCTGCTAAATATTTCCCTGCTCATAAGAAACAAGCTGCCTTACGGGAAATATATAATTTTGTACAAATTGAAGAAGAGAGTCTCCCACAAGCTTGGGGGAGGCTTCTCCAATTACTTAATGCTTTGCTTGATCACTGTCGGTGTCAAAACCGGCAGATCTCGGGTAGGGGGTCCCGAACTATGCGTCTAAGGCGGATGGTAACAGGAGGCAGGGGACACGATGTTTTACCCAGGTTCGGGCCCTCTTGATGGAGGTAAAACCCTACGTCCTGCTTGATTTATTCTTGATGATATGGGTATTACAAGAGTTGATCTACCACGAGATCGGAGAGGCTAAACCCTAGAAGCTAGCCTATGGTATGATTGTATGTTGTCCTATGGACTAAAGCCCTCCAGTTTATATAGACACTGGAGAGGGCTAGGGTTACACAAGGTCGGTTACAAAGGAGGTGATTGCCTTCCATGCCAAGTATAGTCCCATCCGGACACGAGACGAAGTCTTCAATCTTGTGTCTTCATAGTCCAACAGTCCGGCCAAAGGATATAGTCCGGCTGTCCGGAGACCCCTGATCCAGGACTCCCTCAATCACCCTCTCAATAAAAATTAAATACTTGATATATTTTATAATGGACTAACCGATGGTTCCAGAGACCATCTGAATAGTTGTGCTGGTTGTGTTTTCAGGGAAAGAACTATTGAGCAAGCTGAATTGTTATTGAATAATATATTGAGTAATGATAATGATTGGACACTTCCTGAACCAACTCCGAAGAAAAGGGGTATTCTATTTCTCAGTCCTGAAGATATGCTAGAGGCAAAGAAATCCATGAAAAAAAAGGTATTAAAGCTGAAGATCTTAAGAATTCACCACCTATTGAAGAAATACATGGTCTTGATACCCGACACAGGTAGTAAAGGTAAATTCTCTCTATAGATTTGATCAAGGTGACATTCCTGGTAATAAGTCTGCTAGCCAATGCTTGGATGAGTTTGATAATTTTATTGTTAAACAAGAAAAGTTCAATGCTTATGTTGGTAGACAATTGAAACGTAATGCTGATATGATTGAACACTTGAGTGATTATATGTCTAGAGTTAAAGGTGACCTTAAACTTATCAGTAAACATGCTTCTATGGTGACCACTCAGGTGGAGCAAGTGCTTAAAGCTCAAGATGATTTGCTCACTGAATTAAATAATAAGAAAAAGATAATGTTGCTAGAGTTATGACTAGAGGGGGTAAAATGACTTAGGAACCGCTGTATCCTGAGGGCCATCCTAAGAGAGTTGAGCAAGATTCTCAGAGAACTAATGCTGATGCACCTAGTCCTTATAAGAAGAAGAAAAAGAAAAATGATATGACTTTGCATGCCTCTAGTGAACCTCTTGTTGACACACTAGAGAATCCCAATGATATTTCTATTTCTGATGCTGAAACACAATCTGGTAATGAACATGAACCTAGTGATAATGTTAATAATGATGATACTCAACCTAGCAATAACAATGATGTAGAGATTGAACCTGCTGTTGATCTTGATAACCCACAATCGAAGAATCAACCTTATGATAAGAGAGACTTTGTTGCTAGGAAGCACGGTAAAGGAAGATAACCATGGGTTCAGAAACCCATGCCTTTTCCTCCAAAACCATCCAAGAAAACGGATGATGAGGATTTTGAGCACTTTGCTAAAATGATTAGACCTATCTTTTTGCATATGCGTTTGACTGATATGCTTAAAATGAATCTTTATGCTAAGTATATGAAAGATATTGTTACAAATAAAAGAAAGATACCGGAAGCTGAAATTTCCACCATGCTTGCCAATTATACTTTTAAATGTGGAATACCTAAGAAATTAGGAGATCCAGGTGTACCAACTATACCATGCTCCATTAAGAGAAACTATGTTAAAACTGCTTTTTGCGCACTACTAGGAAAAAGCCTATACACAGAATCTTACCAGCAACGCACTTTAAAATAAGGCGTTGCTGCTAACTAGCAGTAGCGCGCGCACAGACCTCGCTGCTAAAATAAATGTATCAGTAGCGCGCCCTCTCAAAGACGCGCTACCTCTAGAATTGCCACGCCGCCGCCGCTAGGCTAGTTCTAGCAGCAGCGCGCTAATATGAAGAGCGCTACTGCTAGGGACCATAACAGTAGCGCATTTACACAATAACCGCTACTGCTAAGTTTACTAAAAAATTTAGTCCCTCCTCGCTTCGTGAAGAGAGTTTGTACCACCTTAAATATGTTGCTTCTCAAACTTTCACAACCACTTGGTCTTCATTGAACTCTATGTGTAGAATTTGTGGCGGAAATATGAGTGTTCACCAGTTCCTAAACTGGTGAGGACTCATATTGACAAATCAGATTGTACACAAAAGGGTCATTTATGATCAATGTATTTTTGACGTTTATTTTTACATGCTGACACATAGCGGTAGTGCGCTCTTTGTGAAAGGTATTCCATCTCCCCCACTCTCCGATCTATCCGATCCACTCACACTCACTCGATCTCCCCCTCAACCCCCCACGCCGGTCCTCCCCGTCGCCCCTCCTCCGATCTGCGCCGCCGCCACCTCCTCCTCCTCCTCGCTGGACTTGATACCGGCCTCCTCCTCCGTCCAGCCTCTAGTCGCCGTTGGCGGCCCCTCGTCGCTCCGCCTTCCTCCTCCGTCCTCCATCCACTCGCCGCCGGTTGGCTCCTCCTCACCCCGTCTTCCTCCTTCGTCCTACTCTCTTCTCCCTCCTCGAGTCGCCCCTCCTTCCCCCTCCTTCCTCCTCCATCCACAACCCCTCCTCCCTAGTACATTTTGATTTAGTAGGCTAGTTGATTTAGTTGATTTAGAACATTTCAATTTAGTTGATTTAGTATGTAGTTGATTTAGTTGATTTAGAACATCTTGATTTAGTTGATTTAGTAGGCTAGTTGATTTAGTTGATTTAGAACATTTTGATTTAGTTGATTTAGTATGCTAGTGGATTTAGTAGGCTAGTTGATCTAGTTGATTTAGTATGCACCATTTTATTGTTATTTTTTCTGTACATGGATAGGTAGATGCTTTTGTTTTTTTGTAATAAGTTATTTTTTGGCAAAATGTAGGTGCCAATTTAGTTAAATTTGCCACTTGTTTTGTTAATCAATTATCTTACGCAATAGGGGCCAAATGAGATGAAATGTCTTGGTAGGTGGTACCCTTATTTGGTAGATATTTGTGAAAAGTTTTTTCGGCAATAGGTGCCACCGAAATGCTTTGTCCATAAAATTGCTTCTCGCGGAAGAACCAAAAATATCACATGCTACTATTTTTCTTTCCTGTGAAGTGCATCATTAATCCTTTGCTCATATTGCTTTAGGAAAATGGCGCCACCACCACCACCACTATGTCGACTATGCAAGTCAAGGTGCGCCAGCAGCCTTGCAACTGGAAAGCTGTTCGGCATCTACTTCCAGCCGAGTTTTCGTCATGCGGCGGTAAGAAATTAGATGAAATGTAACAACTATTTTATTTTTAGTGTTGGCATTACTGCATTATGTCATTTTGCTTTTTTTACACAGATCATCCCATGCAATGTGAGGTTGAAATTCAACAAGCTAACAGGAGACACTGTGACATTTGAGGCTCCTGGGGCGCCGTACACTATGGAGGTCGCGAAAGGACGAATATGTCGCAGATTGGAGGATATGTACGGGCCCGTTTCCTTGCCCACATGCATCTTACTGGTGGTGAGTTGATCAGCTTCTCCTTCAGAGCGGAAAGACCCAAGTTGGCTGTCATTTATCTCAACCTGGTGGACGATGACGAAGATGATGAAGATGACGAAGATGATGAAGATAATGATGATGCACTCGATGAAGATGATGAGAACCCAATTCATGAAGCCATCATATCTCAAAGAATGAGGCTAACGAGGGACATAATTCCACCACGTGATGACTTTGTCGGGGTGCCATTCGTGACCCGCCTGACAAGTACCATGGTCGATCAGCATGAAACGGTATGTTATACGTACTGCCTGTAGTAATTTGATGATATATATATGCTTTATTGTTATACTTACAAATGCAAATTATTTGATGATATGCTTAGTAAT
>NC_041390.1:48738404-48759575 GCF_002162155.2 Triticum dicoccoides | reverse complement strand
ATATATGCCTGTAGTAATTTGATGATATATATATTCGATGATATACTTATTAGTAGAATTCATGATTAGTTAGTACAAATGCGTAGTACTATGTCTTTTGATAGTGTAGAAATCTAGACTTAATAGAAATATATTTGCAAGAGTATGTGCGAGGCTATTTATTAATTGATATGTTTTTCTTATTCAGAAATTACCAAAGAACCTATCTGTGAGTTGTGGTATCGAGCCTTATGTAGAAGGCTCAGCTGGAATACGCCTTACCGCAAGGGGCTCCGTCACCACCTGTACTTACAGCATGGACACAGACGGTCGCACACACTTAAACTCGGTTGGGTGGAAAAGATTCCTCGTTGGCAAGAATCTTCGTGTTGGACAGGCCATCCTAATTACTATCAGGAACACCCACTGCCCATGCTTGAGGATGATGATCGTCGTCGATATCATCTAGAACTACATGTGTGTGTGTGTGTGTGGCTATATCATCTAGACCTACATAAGATGATCGTCGTCAATATCATGTAGAACTACATATGATGATCGTCGTCGATATTATCTAGAACTACATATGATGATCGTCGTCGATATCACCTTGTACTGCTTCAGGATGCATGTTGAGTATATATGAAACTATTAATGACGCACTGTGTGTTGGTGCGCCATTAATAGTTTTGGAAAAATAAAAAAGTAAAATTTGCTAGTAATGGCGCACCGTTGGTGTGGTGCGCCATTAGTAACGAGGACACTAACGGCGCACCTATATCTGGTGCGCCACTCCTATATAGTAGTGGCGCACCACATACATGGTGCGCCATTAATGTCCATATTGGCTATAGCCCTTTTCCTAGTAGTGGTTTAAAGGAAAGCACTTATCTTAAACCGACTCATTTCTCAAAAATTCAGCCCCGTCCCTCGTGTGACACGCGTCCCCATGGGACCCACGCACCGTCCACCCACCTTATCCTTGTCTCTCGGTCTAGTCTTCTCCTTCCTTCGTTTTCCCATCCCATTACACCTCCAGCGACGGGAGCCAGCCCACGAGATCGAGGCGCGGCTGCTGCCCAGCGGCGCAACGGCGTGCGAGATTAGCTTGGCTACTGTCCAGCCGGATCATCGGCGCTGCAAGGCCGTCCATGACCTGCTGCAAGGGGATCGGCAACCAGTGCTCCATGGGCGATCTAGCCATGGATTCTCTGGTCTTTCTTACCAGTGAATCTCACAGGGAGAGCCCATGGACGAGCTCCACTAAGGTCGCAGTAGACCCCTTCCTCCGGGCCTAGCGCGGGGCCGGCCTTTTGCAGCACCCTGGGTGCCTTCTTCTCTCCAGCACCGCCACCGGCATGGCAGCGACGTCTACAATGGAGCACCTGCTGCAACGTAGCATGGCGGCCGGCCATGTCATCGGCGTCTACAATGGAGCACCTGCTGCAACTTAGCATGGCGGCCAACCATGTCATCGGTGTCTGCAGCCACCTGCTGCAACGCAACCTCCGTCGAGGTGTGGTAGCGAGCTAGTGGTGGCTGCAATGCAACTTCGCCACCGGAGAGACAGAAGCTTCATCGCGGTGTCAGTGGCCTAGCGACGACTCGGATGTTCCATTGCAGCTCCGCCGCGGTGCCGGTGGCCCAGCGACGCCCCATTGCAACAGCGACGACTACGACGATGTTCCATTGCAGCTCCGCTGCGGCGCCGGCGGCCTAACGATGCCCCATTGCAGCAGCGACGACTCCGACGAGGTTCCATTGCAGCTCCGCCGCGGTGCCGGCAGCCCAAGGATGACTCCGATGATGTTTCATTGCAGGTCTGCCGCGGCACCGGCGGGCAAGCGATTCTCCATTGCAGCAATGACGATCACCGGCAATGTTCCATTGCAGCTCTGACGTGGCACCGACGGGAAAGCGATTCTCCATTGCAGCAACGACGACTACCGGGAATGTTCCATTGAAGCTCCACCGCGAGACCGTCGGTGCTTCGTGCGGCCGCCGGCAACCACTGCTCGCTGGATGGGGGTGGGGGGGGGGGCATCTGTTGTGGAGCAGTCTGTCTCCGTAGCAAAAGATAACGCAGGAGTGATGGTTGTGCTGTGATGTGGGGGAGGGGATATGGACTGGCGGTCTTGATTATGTGGATCGGACGGTAGGTAAGGCGGCTTATAACTGGAAGTTTTCAGCCGGATGATTTGTAGCAGTCACCTTGTTTAAAATCAGGATATCTAAATACCAAGTTCTTCCATAATAGAGCGTCTCACGAAGGCAAAAGAACCATTATATCTTTCCCTAATAATAAAGTATGGATTGACTTTGTCGTGTTCACCGTCACAATACGCTTTCTTCCCATGATTTTACGGTTTCAATTTGAATTTAAAACATATACGTGAGGTGGTACTAAAACCGTTTCGTTCGCGGGTGACAATTGTTTCCAAACATAGTGATGTTGGGCTGGTATGGGTTCGCTTCTGTTTAGGGCCTCCGCCTAGTCCACGATACCGTCACTGCTGGGACTCCTCCCTCGTTCTGGTTTTTTTGGTTGGTTCCCAACTTTTTTTCACGTGTAGGTCATGTGTGTAAGCTACGGAGTCCTCGATTAGCCACGCTGACTTACAACTCTTGCTAATAAAAACAGAGCCAACGATGTCGACTCAACCCGTCTCCAGGTTTGATGCAAGAAACCCTTAGCGACATCGTTGCCAAAGACGGGAGCAACATCCGTGCCATCTGCCGTGCTGATCGAAGTTGAAGCAACTGTGGCAACGGGAACAAGCTGCACAGCTACGGTGGCAACGGCAACATCAGCGACAGGAACAATCTCACAGGAGTAGGGCTACCTCCACGTAAGGCGTGGCCCCGCGTCGCTAACCGTGATGGGCGCCGGCATTATTCTTCTCGCCACTCCGCGTCGTCGTCGTTGGGGCTGCTCTAACCATATTGGGCACCTCCGCGCTGGCATCATTCTCCTCGCCACCATTGCTGCGACAGTGTCATCAGTGCATGTGTTGCAGCCTTGCAGGCCGCTGGCGTGGACGGTTGGCCGCTGGAGGTTATGATCGGGGGTGACAACGAGCAAAAGGAGATTGGGAAAGAGAGGGAGGAGGAGAAGACAACGAGATCATGAATTCATGATCGATCGCAGAGATTGTGCGGCACGTCCGGTGTGGCGCGAGCCCGCGCCACGAGTGGCGTCGTCAAGTGCGTACTTGAGGAATACAGAGATGGAAGGCGATTCGCTAACATGGTGTCGGAGTTCCTCCAAGATTTCGTTTTGCACACCTAGGACGGCCATAGCACTAGGCAGATTTCCCTTTTTCAAAAAATAGCACTAGGCAGATGCGGCACCAAATCATAGTCCTAGACTCCTAATCCACCTTCTAGCACATATAGGCGGTCACTCTGTGCATTTGAAAAACGAACCGAAAAACCGTACCGAAAATAAACCAAACTGAACCGATTTGAACTTTTCATACCGATTTCTGGTTTTTATGGTTTCTGGTTTCGGTATGGTATGAACTTTTCATACCGATTTGAACTTTGGTTTTTATGGTATATACCCAAAAACTGAACGGTTAACCGAATAAACCGTAGTAAAAAATAAATTTATATTTCTTGACATGAACCACCATAGAAGTTGTCATTTTTCTTGTACATGAGTCAAATTCACTACTAAGCACGTAATTTTTTCTTGTAACATAGTCAATTTTGTCTTTTTAAAATGCTAAGCACGTCCATAACCATCAACAGATGAATCAATGCATGCATATATACTTATATATATATTCATATACTATTTGTGTATAATAGTATGTGTTTTGAGTCATAAATTTGCTAATTATTATTACGTCATTTTCAAATTCACGTCAACTTTGGTTTTTATGGTATATACCGAAAGCATACCGAAATAACTTGGTATATACCGAAACCAAACCGTATTTTAATTTCATACCATATTTACCGAAGTATTAATACCGTACAAACTGAAAACCGTATAAATCGAACCATGTAAACCGAATAAACCGAATGCACAGGGTGAATAGGCGGTGCTTCTTAAGTATTACATACTAATTCTGATTTGTATGGATGGCCTCCTCCTACACACAACTAGAGAACTGATAGGTTATTTCCTTTCCTAGCATGGCCTGCACCGCACTGCTTGCAGCAGTGGTGCCAAAAATTACTGCCCATACGTACTCATGTGCCAATTAATTCTCTAGGTGTCGTTGCTTCCTGGTATGTACATAGTCTCATCATGTTTTGTTTGATATATGTTGGTGATTTTCCCAATGGATTTCCTAATAGTAGAGAGCATGCAGACTAGGATCTTTGTCAGGCCACCTCAAGGTTGCCGGCAGCAGCTACAAGTGTCCAGAAAAACTCTGATATCCTCGAGTGCCACTTATTAGTGTAAACTACTAATGTTTTCTTAGGCCTATTTGGTTTCAATAAATCACCTGACTTATAAGTCAGGTGACTTAAAACCAGTGACTTATAAGTCACGCATATTTGGTTGTCATCTGACTTATAAATCACCTGACCACACCTTCCCACCTTATTTTTTTATATAAACGTGGTGGGACCCACGCAAAAGAGGGTGACTTATAACTTTTAAGTTGGAGTGAAGCAACTTATGACTTATAAGTTGGGTCTGTTTGGCAAAATAAGTCACGTTTTCACTTTTTGACTTATAAGTTGGTGACTTATTTAAAACCAAACAAGCCCTTGCTATATTTTTGAGTATCTGTGTTCCACACAATTATTATTAGTCATGATATGCTACATGAAGTTCCTCTTCTAGGACAAGCATGGGGGTGTGCCTTATTGCATAGTTGAAACAAGAGATGTATAACATTCCCTTTCTGTTTACAGTATTGACAGACAGTTCTTCACATAAAGTTGTCATTTGGTTTCACAAGTTTTTACACTAATTCAGTCTCATTGTTTCAGTAGGTTTTTCCAAAACATGTTACCTTGTTCCTCCCGTCCATAAATATCCCTCAAGGGTATCATGTTTGTTTTTTAGTTATCCAATTAATATTGTCTAGACTCACTGAAACCTGTATATTTCTGTCCTAAGGTTTCCATTGGTATTGTCCCATTGATTCTTTTTGTTGGATTCGGCTGTAGTTGTCAATCTTCGGCTCTTTGCAGACGGTGATCAATATTACAAGTGATTACAGTTTCTTAATCGTATTTGTCATGATTATTTCCTTTCTTACTAGATTACTGTTGGTATACTTATGATTTCCTTCATGCATGCATCAACATTATCATAGTTCCCAGTAGAAGTTGATTGAAAGGTTTCTAATACACAATATTCACTAGCAAGTTCATCGATGGACTGCCCACCTAAGCTATATAGCAGAGGGTTTGCGTAATGCATGCCATCTTTAATCTTATGGTTACTTCAGTAATAGTAAAGAATAATCCTATATTTGCAACCAACTCTCCCTCCATGATACAATAGTCCAGTTTGTATATTTTTATTTTTACACAAGTCTTACCGGTTGACGGACTCTTTGCTTATTCTAAAAGTCGGAAGTAACATATAAAATGGTCTCCCTCAATTGTAACCCAAACCAAATCGCAAGTTCTTGTGCACGAATTGCACCGCCTCAAGCATCCATCTCATTAACTTCGCCAGAACTTTGCATGTCTTGCTCCACCCATGGTACGCCGTTTATGCGCCTAAAAGTGTTGAATGACATAATCCATTCATTCATTATGTCGGCTCATCGGGGACCTCGAGCAGAAGCATAGGGAGGCCCTCCAAGCCCAGGCAGTGGAGCATGCCGGAAAGCTCAAAGAGGCCCTCGATGTCATCAATGCCGCTGACACCGCCAGGGTGACATTGGAATCCAAGGTGGAGGAACTTGAAGGCGATGCGATGTTTTTTCTTTCTTTCTCAATTTTAATATCACTCTTTATGCATTCATGGTCGTGTGTGTGTGTGTTTGTGTGTGTGTGTGTCTGTGGCTTGTGGGCTGGGGGGGGGGGCACATGTCAAACGGTGGTGATGTTCTCATTTCAAGTAACTAGATGCAGCCCCGCACGTGGTTGCGGAAATATTTTGCAAGATATTTTAATGTGATTAGTTGTAAAATGTTTGAAGAAATAATATAAAAAGCTAAAACAAAAAATGCATACAATTTATTATGTTTGATTACTATATACTTGTAAAATGTTTATTAAATATATATAGGATAATAGAATGAAAACTCTCATAGTGTTGGATCACATTCATCGAATAAGTGGGTCTATAGTAATTAATATTACTATAGAGTATATGTTTGCATGTACAAATGCGTCGGCAACAAAAAAGGGATTACAAGTTCACGAAACAACAAGTCAATGCAGGATGCGATTGATCACATTCATCGAATAGGTGGACAACATGACACCATTGGCGATGGTGGTGAAGAGAAGTGGCATAAAGGATGGGCCGCTTGGGGCGTGCGAGGATCTGTTTTCCGTTGCAATGCACGGGCACACTTACTAGTCAATCTAAAAGGGCCGACGGCAGCTTTGCGATGTCGAAGGATATTTTTGGGTCGCTGTGCACATTAGGAGGATCTTCTACTGTTGAAGCCATCCTACAACATGTCCAGGCCACCGTCACCGAAGACATGAATCCAATCTGACGGCAGCTCGGACGGATGATGAGATTGAGCGAGCCCTCTTGCAAATGGGTCCCACGAAAACGCCTGGCCCGGATGGTCTGTCAACCTTGTTTAATAAGAGACATAGATGTTTGATCAAGCATGCCGTTTGCAAGGAGCGCAAAGAGATTTTGGAGGGTAAATTTTTTCTAGATGATTTTAATGAAACGGTGTTGGTTCTAATCCCCAAAGTAAAATCTCGAGAATTTTATTCCCAATTTTGTCCAATAAACCTATGCAATATTATCTATAAATTGGTGACTAATTAAGGTTGTTTGCTAACAAGCTTAACGTGGTTCTTCTTATTCTCATTTCAGAAGAGCAAAGCACTTTTGTGCCAAGCAGATTAATTACGGATAACGTGCTTATAGTGTTGGATCGAAGGCGTGAGGGCATGTACAATGGTTCTATCTTAGCAATGCCACGTAGGATAAATGATGCGGTGGAGGAGAGAGAAATCATAAGAGAAGGCTTGTCTTCTCTTAATTAAGAGAAGGCAAGAGATGATCTCTTAGCACAATATGTCTCACCATGTTTTTAGGAATAACTAGTTATTGAAGATAAAGCTAAGAGATGACCCATTGTAAACATGTTTTTTTGTCATCTCTAAATTACATGCAATATTTAAGATAAAACTACCTTATCAACCATTGTACATGCCCTGAGGCTACACAAGCGAGCAGTGGAGACGAACGAAGGAGAAAGGAAGACGAACATTGGTTTTTCTTGCGAGGCCCAACTGCTTGCCCCTTTTCTTTCTTTCTTCTCTTATTATGCGCTAACAGAACTGAAACGTAAAACCAGTTCAGAACGTGTAAGTCGGCCGTGCCATTCCACGTCCACCCGATCGTCGTGGTGTTCCATCACACAAACATGCAGTCGTGCCATCCCACAATCCGCTTGCGGTGGCCTAGCTATCTAGCAAAAAGTCCAAGTATACTACACCAAGTCGTGAACAAACTCACGCTGCATGGCCCTATTATTCAGCTAGGAATCAACTACTTAGCGCGTATCTACACGTTGTAGTCACGTGCACGTACGAGCTAACCTTCTGAACTAATGCATGAAGCTAATGACTAATGCAATATCTGAACCTGCCATTGTAACAAGATTTGCACCAACAATCACCTCCCTAATCTTGTTACTCAACTTGTTTCTTTGCATACCAAACCTTCATGCCGGCTCAACCTCGGCAGCTCCGTTGCTGCTGCTGGACTTCAGACATGGCTTCCTTGGTGACCTGTACACAACCCCAGCTGATGTCTTGAGCAGCACCTTTTACAGTCGGTTGTGTGCTCTTTTCACCTTCATCTGCACCTTCCCAAACCTGTCTCTAATCCACATGAATGTATCATCTAGCACTACTCTATTTCCATCCTCTGAGAGCTTTCCAAGACTGATTATGTTACTGCATAAACTTGGTACAAAGTATACCTCGGTCAGATGCAGCAGCTCACCACTCTTGCATTCAACAAGGATTGAACCTTTTCCTTCAATAAGAGCTGTAGACCCACCTCCAAGCTTCACACTTTCACGGATGCTTTCATCTATCTCCTTGAATTTCAACCGTGAGCCTGTCATGTGGTTGCTAGCACCACTATCAAGCCACCATGCATCAGCTGATCCATCCATGCTCAAGAAAGGCTTGATATTCTCCTCATTCAGCAGGAAGAACTCATTGCCTTTCTTCAGAAGCTCCACTCCCGGCCTGTTCATGCCGAGTGCCACCGGCGGCGGCGACGCAGCCGCCGACATCGCGGCCGCCGGCATCGTAATGGCAACCCTCAAGGTCGCTAGCGGCATTGCTGCCGCTGTTGTCGTTGAGGTAGTCCGCGTGCTTCCTTGTATGGATCCTGCAGTCGTCTTGTTCACGAGGGCATGCAGCACGCCATTCTCCTTGCAGAGCACGTGCTGCACGTCCAGCAGCTTGGCCTTCTCCTCACTTTCGTACACCAACAACTCTGCTTGTGTCTTGTACTCATCGGGCATGACATGCATCTTTGCATTTGCAGCGGCTAACTCACCACGTACGCTCGGCTCAGCCTCAGCCATGGCAGCCTCCAACTCGGTCACCGCAGCTAAGCGGCAAAGCACCTCATTCACCTTGATACCTTCTGGCTTGATGATGTCCGCGACCTTCTCCTCCGCCCCCGGTGCAAGCTCACATGCCACCGCCATCAGCAGCCCCGGCTCGTAGTCGACGTCGGTAGCTGCAAGGAGCGCCTTCTCTTTCTTCAATGCCTCACACTCGGACTTGAAGTGTTCTTTCTTCCCGCACTCGAAGCAGGTAATCTTCGACTTGTCGAACTTGCCGTGGGGCTTTTTCTTGTCGTCATCTCGGCCGCGGCCACCGCCACGCCCGTCGCCGTCCTTGCCGCCGTTGCTGGAGCCTTCTCCTTTCTTCTTTTCTTCCCGGACCAGTGCCTCCAGCTGCGCGTGTGAGACCAGCATCAACTTCTCGCCGTCGTCACCACCACGGTCTTGGCGCCGCCCGGACTCGTTCTCCTCGAATGCCCGCAGCCGCACAATGGCCTTGGCGACCGACATCTTCTTGATGTCGCCCATTTTCTTGATCGTCCCGATTATCGGCAGGAAGCGATCCAGGACCGCCACGAACAGCCGCTTGACAACGGCGTGCTCCTGCAAGTTCTCGCCAAGCGCTCAAATTTCTCCGACGAGCGCGGTGAGCCGGTGCCCGAATGCACCGACGTCTTCACCTCCTTCCATGGTCAGGCGCTCAAAACGCCTTATGAGGTGACTGATGCGTGCCTGCACAATGCGCTCATCACCGATACACATGGTGCGGATAGCCTCCCAAGCCTCCTTCGCCGACTCGTATTCCACGATCGACATCATCACATCGTCGGGAACCGACTGCGAAATAGCAGCCATGGCTCCCAAGTCCTTGGCCTCATCGACGTCTTCTCCGGTGATCGCCGACCACACGCCCATTGTCTTGAGGATGATCTTCATCTTCGCCGCCCACAACTGATAATTGCTTTCAGTCAGCTAGGGGTACTGAATTGGCACTCTGACGCTCCTCATCGGCGCGGCCATGACAACCGTCCCATCGCCGGAGCCACTGGCTCCGAGCCTCTTGCTCGGCGGCGTGTACTTTCCGCCGCCACCAGCGTCGCTCTTCGTCGGTGACTGATCTCCCATCGCTACACACCGCCGCCGATTCGCCTCCAGCCACAACTAGGCTCTGTATACCAAGTGTTGGATCGAAGGCGCGAGGCTACACAAGCGAGCGGTGGAGACGAACGAAGGAGAAAGGAAGACGAACACTGGTTTTTTTTGCGAGGCCCAACTGCTTGCCCCTTTTGGTTCAGAACTGGTAAGTCGGCCGTGCCATCCCACGTCCACCCGATTGTTGTGGTGTTGCCATCACACAAACATGCAGTCGTGCCATCCCACGATCCGCTTGCGGTAGCCTAGCTATCTAACAGAAAGTCCAAGTATACTACGCCAAGTCGTGAACAAACTCACGCTGCATGGCCCTATTATTCAGTTAGGAATCAACTACTTAGCACGTATCTACACGTTGCAGTCACGTGCATGTACGAGCTAACCTTCTGAACTAATGCATGAAGCTAATGACTAATGCAATATCTGAACCTGCCTTTGTAACAAGATTTGCACCAACACATAGCATATGAATGCACCCATTCCATCCGGACCAGAAAGAGGAAGAAAGCTCTGTGCGGAGTTAAGCTAGACAGATGAAAGCGTATGACTGGATTGAATGGATTTTTCTTGAAAGGATGATGCACCAAACGGGTTTCTCGCGGGCATGGGTTCAGATCATTATCTGCTGTGTTACTTCGGTGAAGTTTTCAGTTGAGCTGAATGGAGGTATTTCTGCAGCGTTCACACCCACCCCCGGCTTACATCAAGGAGACCCCCTATCACCTTATTTGTTTCTATTCTATCTATAGGGTTTCTCGGTGTTGTTATACAAGGCTCAACAGGAAAATAGGATCTGGGGTGTCGAGTTGGGGGAGGGGGGACCCTTACATAATACGTACACCTCTTATTTGCAGATGACTATTATTCAATGTTTTAAATAGCAGGCTATGAAAAATAGCGGCGGGCCTCCAAATCAGCTATAGCGGATCTATAGCGGGCTAAAGCGGGCTATTTGTGAAGACAATCATTTAGCGGCACCTTGCTGAAAAGGCTATAGCGGGCTATAACAGAGCTATAGCCGGCTATTTAAAACTATGCTATTATTCCACTGAGGATACCATGGTGGAGCTGCATACTATTCATAATATTATGGGTACCTATGAGGAAGCATCAGGCCAAAAGGTTAACGCAGTGGGAAGGGGTGGTGACCATGCATGGTTGGCTTGAAACAGGCTGTTGGTATCGGTAATGAAGCGCTCAATTAGCGCTATTTCAGGCTCCCAATGGTGGCTGGCCACTCAAAAGACGGTTGTTTCAAATATGTGAGAGAACAATCTACTGCAAAATGGATGGATAGAAAGGCCAAGGGCTTTCTAATGAGAGCTGAGAGGTGTTAGTTAAATTAGTCCTTCAACCAACTCCTACGTATACCATGAGCTGCTTTCAATTCTCCAAAAGACATTGTGTCAGAACCTGACCACGATCTCCTCAAAATTTTCACGGGGAGCGGAACATAGTAAATGCAAAGTTCACTTGATCACATGGGATAAGATGTGTTTGAGCGAGAGAACAGAAGGGATGGGGTTCCATGATTACGATGCTTTTAACCAGGCGTCACTTGAAGTGCAAGCGTGACGCATTCTTTATTCATCAAACTCCCTTTGTGCACGCGTCTTAAAAGCCCATTATTTTCACAAGTCAGGTATTTTGAAAGCCTCTTATCCAAAAAGCGCATTGTTTACCTGGCATGCCCGGGATCTGTTGCAAGGGCTTTTGTGGAGGATCAGTGACGATCAGTGTCTGCACAGATTGTTGGATCTCGAGCCAAGGTGCAACGAAGCCGGTGGGAGGAAAAGATAGAACCAAAGTTAATAAAATTGACGATAAGTTGAGTTAAATGTATAGAACCACCACCTTTCACTGGTAGAAAAAGGGCCTATAGTCCCGGTTCGTAAGGGCCTTTAGTTCCGGTTCCTGAACCGGGACTAAAGTGTCGGTACTAATGCCCCGACCCTTTAGTCCCGGTTCAATCCAGAACCGGGACTGATGGCGCACGCAGCGACGAGGAGGAGGCCGGCGACGGCGCAAGCAGCGACGGGGACAAGGCCTGCGGCGGCGCGGGGCGACGGTGACGGGGAGCGGGCGACGACGGGCTCGATCGGGGCGGCGACGACGACGACGAACGGCCTGGGGGCGCCGGGGGCGAATGGGAGCGGTTGGCGAAATTTTCACAAGTGCTACCTTATATACCCAGAGCAATGGTCCCGGTTCGTGGCACGAACCGTGACCAATGCTCCCCTTTGGTCTCGGTTGGTGCCACGAACCGGGACCAAAGGCCAATTTTCAGCAGCCCAAAGGGCGGGAAGCGGCGGCCTTTGGTCCCGGTTGGTGGCACCAACCGGGACTAAAGGGGGGCTTTGGTCCCGGTTGGTGCCACGAACCGTGACCAATGCCCCCTTTAGTCCCGATTGGTGCCACCAACCGGGACCAATGGCCTTGTGCTGCCCCGCGCACAAAAGTTTAGTCCCACGTCGCTAGCTAAAGGGCGCCGGCACTTGTTTATAAGCGCTGGTGTGCCTCCTCATTCGAGCTCCTCTCTAATGCAGGCTTTCGGGCCTAAACTTGCTACTGCCTGTGGGCCTATTGGGCCTTCTGCGGGCCTGAATCCTGGCCCATGTAGGGTTTCTAGTCGTATTCAGGCCGTGGAGGCCCAGTAGGTGGCATTTTTTTGGTTTTTTCTTTTTTATTTCTACATTTTTTTGGTGTTTTATGTTTTTATTTCTACTTAAAACTAAATACTTACAGTTTTTTAGTGATTTCTTTTTGCTTTTAGGTCATAAAAATTATAAACTTTCTGTTAGTGCTATTAGTTTTAAATTTTGAATAGTTTAAATTTTAATTTTTAAAAATTTGTGTGAATCACTAGTTTATGAATAACTTTACTATAAAAATAGATTTTTTTTCTTTTTTTCTATTTATTTTTTATTTATACTTACAATTAAATACTTATAGTTTGATTTTAGGTCACAAAAATTATATTCTTTTTGCTATTGAAGAATATTATAGTTTTATTTTAGTTGATCATAACATAATATTTTAATTGATTGTTTTTATTTTCATAAAAGTTTCATAGTTCATTCTGTTTGCTATTAATTCATTCTTTGAGCTAAATGACTCTGAAATTAGAAAGCATTTATAAATGAACTCTGAAAAGGTTGAAAGTTGGCATGGTATCATCATTTCACCCACATAGCATGTTCCAAAAAGTAGAGAGGGTTACGACAAAAACTTGATGCACTTCGTGTACAAAATGGACAATCACTTTTGAAGTATCAAAGTTTCGGACAATAACTGCGCCACATCATTGGCTAGGACGAATGGTTCGTCTGTGTACCCAAGATTGTTTAGATCCACTGTTGTCATACCGTACTATGGGCCTACCTGTACCCGGCTCCTGACATATTGATCCATTTGCACTTAAACAAAGGGACCTTAAAATCAGGTCCGTAGTCAAGTTCCCATATGTCCACTATGTAACCATAATATGTATCCTTTCCGCTCTGGGTTGCTGCATCAAAGCGGACACCGCTGTTTTGGTTGGTGCTCTTTTGATCTTGGGCGATCGTGTAAAATATATTCCCATTTATCTCGTATCCTTTGTAAGTCAATACAGTCAAAGATGGTCCCCTGGACAACAAGTACAACTCATCACAAACAGTGTTGTCACCTCTGAGACGTGTTTCCAACCAACTGCTGAAAGTCCTGATGTGTTCACATGTAATCCAGTCGTCGCACTGCTCCGGGTGTTTGGAGCGCAGACTGTTCTTGTGTTCATCGACATACGGGGTAACAAAGGTAGAGTTCTATAGAACTGTGTAGTGTGCTTGAGACCAAGAATATCCCTCCCTGCATATTATTGAGTCTCTTCCAAGAGTGCCTTTTCCAGTTAGTCTCCCCTCATACCGCAATTTAGGGAGACCTATCTTGTTAAGGCCAGGAATAAAGTCAACACAAAACCCGATAACATCCTCTGTTTGATGGCCCATGGAGATGCTTCCTTCTGGCCTAGCGCGGTTACGGACATATTTCTTTAGGACTCCCATGAACCTCACAAAGGGAAACATATTGTGTAGAAATACGGGCCCAGAATGACAATCTCGTCGACTAGATGAAATAGGACGTGCGTCATGATATTGAAGAAGGATGGTGGGAACACCAGCTCGAAACTGACAAGACATTGCGCCACATCACTCCTTAGCCTTGGTACGATTTCTGGATCGATCACCTTCTGAGAGATTGCATTGAGGAATGCACATAGCTTCACAATGGCTAATCGGACGTTTTCCGGTAGAAGCCCCCTCAACGCAACCGGAAGCAGTTGCGTCATAATCACGTGGCAGTCATGAGATTTTAGGTTCTGAAACTTTTTCTCTGGCATATTTATTATTCCCTTTATATTCGACGAGAAGCCAGTCATGACCTTCATACTGAGCAGGCATTCAAAGAAGATTTCTTTCTCTTCTTTCGTAAGAGCGTAGCTGGCAGGACCTTTATACTGCTTCGGAGGCATGCCGTCTTTTTCGTGCAAACGTTACAGGTCCTCTCGTGCCTCAGGTGTATCTTTTGTCTTCCCATACACGCCCAAGAAGCCTAGCAGGTTCACGCAAAGGTTCTTTGTCACGTGCATCACGTCGATTGAGGAGCGGACCTCTAGGTCTTTCCAATAGGGTAGGTCCCAGAATATAGATTTCTTCTTTCACATGGGTGCGTGTCCCTCAGCGTCATTCGGAACAGCTAGTCCACCGGGACCCTTTCCAAAGATTACGTAGTGTAAATCATTGACCATAGCAAGCACGTGATCACCGGTACGCATGGCGGGCTTCTTCCAGTGATCTGCCTCGCCTTTGAAATGCTTGCCTTTCTTTCGACATTGATTGTTAGTCGGAAGAAATCGATGATGGCCCAGGTACACATTCTTCCTGCATTTGTCCAAGTATATACTTTCAGTGTCATCTAAACAGTGCGTGCATGCGTGGTATCCTTTGTTTGTCTGTCCTGAAAGGTTACTGAGAGCGGGCCAATCGTTGATGGTCACGAACAGCAACGCCTTAAGGTTAAATTCCTCCTGTCTGTGCTCATCCCACGTACGTACACCGTTTCCATTCCAAAGTTGTAAGAGTTCTTCAACTAATGGCCTTAGGTACACATCAATGTCGTTGCCGGGTTGCTTAGGGCCTTGGATGAGAACTGGCATCATAATGAACTTCTGCTTCATGCACATCCAAGGAGGAAGGTTATACATACATAGAGTCACGGGCCAGGTGCTGTGATTGTTGCTCTGCTCCCCGAAAGGATTAATGCCGTTCGCGCTTAAAGCAAACCATACATTCCTTGGGTCCTTTGCAAACTCATCCCAGTACTTTCTCTCGATTTTTCTCCACAGCGACCCGTCAGCGGGTGCTCTCAACTTCCCATCTTTTTTTCGGTTCTCACTGTACCATCGCATCAACTTGGCATGCTCTTTGTTTTGAATAGACGTTTCAACCGTGGTATTATAGGAGCATACCACATCACCTTCGCAGGAACCCTCTTCCTAGGGGGCTCGCCGTCAACATCACCAGGGTCATCTCGTCTGATCTTATACCGCAATGCACCGCATACTGGGCATACGTTCGGATCCTTGTATGCACCACGGTAGAGGATGCAGTCATTAGGGCATGCATGTATCTTCTCCACCTCCAATCCTAAAGGGCATACGACCTTCTTTGCTGCGTATGTACTGTCGGGCAATTCGTTATCCTTTGGAAGCTTCTTCTTCAATATTTTCAGTAGCTTCTCAAATCCTTTGTCAGCCACAGCATTCTCTGCCTTCCACTGCAGCAATTCCAGTACGGTACCGAGCTTTGTGTTGCCATCTTCGCAATTGGGGTATAACCCTTTTTTGTGATCCTCTAACATGCGATCGAACTTCAGCTTCTCCTTTTGACTAATGCATTGCGTCCTTGCATCGACAATGACCCGGCGGAGATCACCATCATCGGGCACATCGTCTGGTTCCTCTTGATCTTCAGTAGCTCCCCCCGTTGCAGCATCACCGTATTCAGGGGGCACATAGTTGTCATCGTACTCTTCTTCTTCGCCGTCTTCCATCATAACCCCTATTTCTCCGTGCCTCGTCCAAACATTATAGTGTGGCATGAAACCCTTGTAAAGAAGGTGGGAGTGAAGAATTTTCCGGTTAGAGCAAGACCTCGTATTCTCACATTCAGTGCATGGACAACACATAAAACCATTCTGCTTGTTTGCCTCAGCCGCATCGAGAAACTCATGCACGCCCTTAATGTACTCGCGGGTGTGTCTGTCACCGTACATCCATTGTCGGTTCATCTGCGTGCATTATATATAATTAAGTGTCCAAATTAATAGAAGTTCATCATCACATTAAAACCAAAGTGCGTACATAGTTCTCATCTAACAACATATAGCTCTCCAGAGCATCTAATTAATTAAACCATAGATTGAAACTATGTAAAACATTTCAATGCGAA
Source organism: Triticum dicoccoides (assembly GCF_002162155.2). Classification (NCBI taxonomy): domain Eukaryota; kingdom Viridiplantae; phylum Streptophyta; class Magnoliopsida; order Poales; family Poaceae; genus Triticum; species Triticum dicoccoides. Next base: position 48,743,254 of record NC_041390.1, on the reverse strand, counting down.
AACAAATGCGATCATAATCGCAACCAAGGTAACAATTGATCCAACGGCATAATGATACCAAGCCTCGGTATGAATGGCATATTTTCTAATCTTTCTAATCTTCAAGCGCATTGCATCCATCTTGATCTTGTGATCATCGACGACATCCGCAACATGCAACTCCAATATCATCTTCTCCTCCTCAATTTTTTTATTTTTTCCTTCAACAAATTGTTTTCTTCTTCAACTAAATTTAACCTCTCGACAATAGGGTCGGTTGGCATTTCCGATTCACATACATCCTAGATAAATAAAATCTATGTCACGTTGGTTGGCATAATTTTCATAAACAATAAATGAACCAATAGTTATAAAGATAATATACATACCACATCCAAATCATAGACAGGACGAGGGCCGACGGGGGCGGATACCAAAACCATCGCACTATATAAGATGCAATAATAAATGTAAGAAAATGATACAAGTATCTATCTAAACATACAAGTAAGAATATTTTTCCTTTCAGAAAGAAGATAAGAACAAGAGGCTCACCACGATGGTGTCGGTGATGAGATCGGTGCGGGTGATCGACGGCGGTGAAGACGGGGACGGGGCGTGACGGACCGCTAAATCTAGACAAATCTCGAGGAAAATGGAGCTTGGAGGTCAAGCTTCGAAAGGAGAAAGCTTAAGTAGTGTGGCTCGGGCATTCCATCGAACAACTCATGTGCATAGAAGGTGAGCTAGAGCATCACAAAGCCCTCTCCCCCTCGGCCAGAAAAAACAGAGCACTGTGCTCTGCTCTTGCGCGAGGGGGTATATATAGGCACCTCATTGGTCCCGGTTGGTGGCATGAACCGAGACTAAAGGGGAGCCTTTGGTCCCGGTTCAAGCCACCAACCGGGACTAATGGTGGTGTGCCAGGAGCGAGGTCCATTGGTCCTGGTTCGTCCCACCAACCGGGACCAAAAGGTCCAGACGAACCGGGACCAATGGCCCACGTGGCCCGGCCGGCCCCCTGGGCTCACGAATCGGGACCAATGCCCACATTGGTCCTGGTTCTAGACTGAACCGGGACTAATGGGCTGACCCGGACTGGACCAAAGCCCTGTTTTCTACTAGTGTTTGTGTCACGATTAGCGAAATACCATCACTTTACGTTTCGTGACATTTTCCACCGAACCGAAAATTTGATAGTGGCAAAAAAACACCGATGATAGATACTAAGCATTTGGATGACGTCACTAATTGGCCAGGCCCACCTGTCATGCTGAGTTCGCAAATAAAAGTGTCACATAGACAAAAAAGAAAGCCATGTCTTCTTCCTGCTCCTTTCTTTGGGCGAAAAAAAACTCTTCTGCCTCCCTTGCCCCTTCGGATCGGGGATACTGTAGTGTCCAGGTGACCACCTTCTCCACTCCCCCACGCGACGGCTCCATACTATGGACACCGCGCCGCCACTGGCTCCTCCCCTAGCCATCTCCCCTCGTGGGGTCGCCTCTGCCAGCAACCGGAGCTGGGGAGTCGAGCGTCCCCTTGTGGGGCTCGCCTCTGCCGGAAGTGGAGGTGCTCGACAGCTTGAACGCCTGGCTGGCTCCATGGCTGTTGCCGGCGCACCTCGGCCCTGATGGCCAACGCGCCGCACCTCCACTCTTCCGTCCGCGAGCTCTTCCCGCGAACCACCACACCAGCCGCCGCAGCTCCATCCCGCTCGTAGACAGATGCGGGGGCCGACGACCGTCGCTCTTCGCGCGAACCACCCGCTCGCAGACAAAAGCTAGGGCTGATGACGACTCTTCCCTCCCCCCGATTAAGATCCACGGTTGGATCCCGAGGTGCTCCAGGAGCAACACCTCGACCCGGGTCGGTGAGGCAGGAGGCAAGCCGACGGGGAGGTACCACGGGCACCGCGTGCACGATCATCACCTACCTCCTCCCTGGCATGGCGGTCCTACTCGCCGTCCTTGGCGTGTTGAAGTGCCGGCAGCACGAGGAGGCAGCTGCCATGGCCGGCGGAAAGCTGCTGTTCGCGAAGAAGGGGTCTTGGAACATCAAGTCGTTGGGGTCGTTAGGATCCAAACTTGAGAAAGTGAGGAAGGAGGAAGAAGAAGACCAAGTCCAATCTGTCTATGTGGCATATTTTTTCTGCCAACTTAGCCAGACGGGTGTGGGTCTGGCCGATTAGTGACGTCAACAAACCACTTAGAATTTACCATTAGGCTAGCCATAGTGGGGGTAACTTAGGTAGTAACTTAACATATCCCAAGACAATTTTGCTTATGTGGCAAGTATTTAATGAGGAGAGAGGTACTTGGAGTAACATAATATTTTACTGTAACATAGTGTTGCCCGAGGTAAAATGAGTCTATAAGGCAATAAATGAAACAAACTATGACACTACTACTAAGGGTCTCTTTGATTCAAAGGATTTTCATAGGATCTTTGATTCCTACGTTGGTTGTTTGATTCGTAGGATTGAATCTTGTAGGAACTTTTCACAAGGATTCATTTGTACTACATTTTACAGGAATTCCAACATCCACCCCAACCTCTTGGAAGAACTCCTTTGTTTTTCCCGTGACACAATCAAACAAACTCAAATCCTATAGGGATCCAATGGACATGTCATTCCAATCCTACGTTTTCCCTATTCCTGTGTTTTGGCAATCCTATGAATCAAAGAGGCCCTAAGATACTTTGCACTATGGGGGTAGTAACTTAGACTAGTGTCATGCATATGACACTAGTCTAAGTTACTCCCAACTATGACCAGCCTTAGTGTTTTTTGTCATTGTCAATTTATGTTCGGTGCAAAATTTCACGAAATGTAAAGTGATGGTATTCCACTAATTGTGATACGAATGTGGTGGTTCTATCCATTTAACTCTGATAAGTTGGACTACTTAGGCAAGGAATGGGATGTGGCAAAACTGTGGCGGGTCTTTCATGACTCGGTTGTTCAGGATATTCAAAAAATACCAATCGCTGGCATTGGAAGGGAGGACTATCTGGCATGGAATCACACAAAAAATGGCATATTCTCGCTTGGTCCGCCTATCACTTGTGCATGGATTTGAGGAGGATGAGAGCGGACAACCTAGAAAGCTCGTTGGTTGCTGAACATCAAGGATGGTTAGAACTCTGGGACACCAATGTGCCAGGCAAGGCCAAGATTCATACGTGGAGGCTCATTAGGAATGGATTAGCAGTGGGTGCCAAACTACAACGTTGAAAAATGAAAAAGGGTGTGCTATATGTGCGGTCTGCAGCGAAGAGATAGTTCTTCATCGCTTCGGGCCATGCCCTTTCGCCAAACACTTCTGGTTTCCCATCGATGCAGACATGGGTGAAGAAATTTTCCAACCCCGCCCTGAGTTCGTATATGATCATCCAGGCTTTAGGAACTACTACTCCGTCCCATAATGTAAGGCGTCTTTTAACACTATACTATTATAAATAAACGTTTTACATTATGGGACGGAGAGGGTAGTTGTTTTGACTGGTTTGATAAAGCAAAAAATGCGGATAAGTTAGTCATGGTTATGACGCTATATCACATGTGGCTAGCTCGGAACGTGACGCGAGATGGCGAGGTTATTGAAACACCTGGGTGCTGATTGATCGTGTATCAGTGGCGATTCTGTGTACAATCTGTGGGGTCAGTTGACCCCATAACTTTTGGGAAAACCAGCATAAATTACTGTATAGTTACTGTACGCTATGAAGAAAATAATTCAAAAAATTAGCAATGACCAAACAGATTCATTCGGCTGGCTTTGCCACTGTCTTGTATGACGACTACTCGAGGAGTGGACGGAGGCCCATCGATCTCTCCCTGGTCGCTGTGCAGGGTGGGCGGCCGTTGGAGCCATGGCGTCGACCAGAACCAGGCTGGACTAAGGTGAATGTACATGGAGCTATACAGCGAAGTTGATGGCTCAGGTGGCGGCAGCGCGGTTGTTCACGACCCTCTTGATGTGTTCCTGGGAGTAGCATGTCATTTTTTGCTGATCGCCGGCAACTCAGTTCACGCAGAGCTATTGGCGTGCAAAAGAGAGGTTCAGCTCGTGCTCGAGGTTGGCGTGATGGACAACCAGGGGGTGGCTCAATCGCTGGCGCAACAAGAGATCGACAGGTCCAGGTTTGCCCCCTCGTTGAAGAGATTAGAGAGCTACTAGCCATGGTGTGTTGGGCTAGAAGAACAGCCAATTGGGCTGCTCACAGTCATACTTGTTAGAAGGGAGAGAGAGGATTGATGGAATAATTCGTTGTATTGCTTGAGCCTCGTGGGCATATATATATATATATATATATATATATATATATATATATATATATATATATATATAGGAGTACAATCATCTATTTGGAGTACAAGACAAGCCAGAACAAATCCTAGTCTATCTCGTCTTTCCTAATAAACATTATACTCAACATCCCCTGCAGTCACAACGGTAGCGACGCAGACGGTGAGACTGGAGAAGAATCCGAAGGCAAGCCGACGGACACCCCCCTGCCCCCCACAGTCGTAACGGTCGACGCATCGCGGAGTCGTGACTGGAGTGGCAACCGACGAGGTTGCTCAAGCAAGGCGGTAGCCCTTTGTGCCGTTTGTCGATATAGCCGAGAGCGTGGGTGGTGGAGCCGTGGTCGAGGTAGCCGTGCGAAGAATGCCGTGGTCGATGTCGACTTGGGGTGGCCGGTGTCGGGGTGGGCGATGTCGATTCGATGCCGGGTCGAGGTGGTCGCCGTGGAGCCGCGGGCGCAAGGAGACACCGAGTTAGCATGGGTGCACTGGTGTCGAAGTAGTGGTGCGCCGGGAAGAAGATGTTGTTGACGACGCATCGCGGCGTGTTTGCCAAACCCGG
>NC_041390.1:48711320-48738232 GCF_002162155.2 Triticum dicoccoides | reverse complement strand
ACATACCAATATATATATTCTACCAATGTAGTGTTGTTACATGTCTAATTTTCCTAACATATATTAACACAACATTAGTATAATTTGTCTAAGATCTATAAACATGCATCATAAAATTGTGACATGATACAAGTTTATATTCTGACATATTGTTAAACCGTCTTTTCAGATTTTGGTTTGCATTTACCTGTAATAATGTACTCGAGTTAATAATGTCCTAAAATCTTAATTTATCTTCAGTTTAAACTAGAAAAGTACCGCTAAACAAAAGCAAATGATACGTTAGATCTATTTCTTTCAACTGTCTACATAAAATTAGCATGTCTACATAAAATTAGCATGTAGTATTACTGAGTTATTAGACACTAGTTGCATCATACGAAAGTAGATAGCTATAAATATGTACCTTGAAAAAAAGATCCGGGACCGGGAGAGTTCACTGAACAAGTACAGGCGTGCAGAAAACCGGCGATAAGAATGCGGCCGTTGCAGCATCACTGCGTCTGAGGATTGAAATGATCATATGTACTCGCTGGACACCAGTCTCTAGTATGCAGTATCCTAGCGTCGTCTGGCCGTGTGCTTGTTCTGTTGTTGTGGATCTCGTCATGGCGGCAGGCGGCGGCGGCAAGCGCCCTAGACGGCGATACCTAGTAGCGAGACGCAGGAATACGCCGATGGATCTGATTGATACGTGTGCACAGCCGGCAAAACAACCACACATGTGCGAGGCCGCAATGGCTTATGGGTAACATGGGCTGGGCTTCCTTATTTTTAGGCGTTGATAAAGCAAGCATTGGGCTAATTAAGTTAATTACTTCCGGCCATTAGCACATCTGCACTAAAATAACTAGTACAGCCCGCTGCAAATCCATGGGGGTAGCGAGCGATTGGCAGGGGTCTAGCCCCTGCTCGGCCCCCCGTCTCCGCCCCTGGCACCGGACATGCATAGACGGACGAAGACGAAATTAACGAAGCGTCACACCAGGCTTGCCAGGCCCGGGGACACGTCGTGGACGAAGGGGCACATCGGTGTTGCCAGCACCGGGCATGCATAGACGAGGACTTGCATAAGCTGTACGCCATGTCGGAGGAGTCGGAGAGGCCAGCAGAGAAGGACTCGACGACGGTTGCGGCGTCAATCAGCGTGGGGCCGATGTCGCCTGCGGTTGTAGGAGTAGACGAAGTGGTTGGGGTAGATGATGGCGACGCTGGCGATGGGCCGGTGCTGGACGAAGACGAAGAAGGTGGACAGGCGGCGGCGGCTATTTGCGTAGCGGCGGCTATCTGCGTAGCGGCAGCGGCGGCCTGATGGCGGCGGCGGCGGCTAGGTTAGGAGCGCGGCGGTGGTGCTCGAAGTAGGCTAAGAACCCGACAGCATGACGAAGACCGGCGCGGATGGTGGCATTCCCGCGCCAAGGGAGGCGGCACGACGCATACCACGGGAAGTCAACGCGCGTGGACGATGAAGTGGACCGTGGGCCGCCGCGCTACGGCCTGAAGGGGCGACGCAACGGCGGCGGGCAGGACAGGGTGACGGCGGGAAGACCTCGGGGCGGCGGCAGGGACAGCGAGCCGCGGCACGACAGCCCGAAGGGGCGGCGCGGCGGAGGAGCGCGGGTCGGTGCAACCGCAGGGACAACCTCTGGACGGCGGCGTGAACCGCGTGCCACGCTCGCTACGGCCCGACGGGGTGACGCAGTGACAGCGCGAGGGTCGGTGCTTCCACGGGGACGACCTGGACCGGACGGCCTCAGGGCGGCGGTGGACCGCGGGCCGCGGAACTACGCACCGAACAGGCGACGCAGCGGTGACGCGGGTCGGTGCAACTGGGAGAAGAACCACGGGGCGGCGGCGCCGCGGCCCGACGGGGCGACGCAATGGCTGCCCATTGCGCGATCGGTAGAGGGGCGCGCTGAACTCGGGACGGTCTTCACGGGGCCTGCGGAGGCGCGCGCAACCCGACGGGCCAGGTCGGTCGCACGGCGTAGATGAGGCGGATCGCGGCGGCGGGCGAGTGATCAATCTGATCGCGCGCAAGGTCGGGGACGTCGCTCGGTGGAGGCGCGGTGGCGGCGGAGTCCAAGATGAAGCCAGCGGCGGCAGGCGGCAGGGTGGCTATGATTGACCGCAGCATGGCGCGAGGCCGCTGGGTCGGGGTGATGCAGGAGTCCCGATCGAAGCAGGGCGTGGACGGCCGACGTAGATCGACGGACGGCCGTCACGCAAACGGCGGCAGTGAAGGACCGCCGCATGACGCGAGGCCGCCGGGTTGGGGCGGCCGACGGGCAGACGCCGGGTTGGTGAAGAAGCCGGCCAATCGCGCCGCTGTTGGAGTAGAGGCGCACGGGGTCGACGGCGGTGGTGGGCGACGCAAACCGGATCACATAGACCGAAAAACAAAAAAGAAGATACCGATCAAAGCGACCGGTGAGAGGGAGAAAACCGTATCAAAGGATCGGGAAAAAAGACACTCTAGGGCAGCCGGCCAACACGGCCGGTGGGCGAACCCAAGATACGGGCGGCGCGGCCCCCGGCGGCGGTCATGGAGGCCGACCACCCCGGGGGCAGCACGCGGGTGCGGATGCGGCGGCGGCTAGGGTTTAGGTAGACTTGCGATAGATGCCATATTAGAAGGGAGAGAAAGGATTGGTGGAATAATTCGTTGTATTGCTTGAGCCTCGTGGGCATATATATATAGGAGTACAATCATCTACTTGAAGTACAAGACAAGCCAGAACAAATCCTAGTCTATCTCATCTTTCGTAATAAACATTATACTCAACAATACCTAGCCAGGGAAGGCTACTTAGAAGGCTGCTTAAACAAACTTCGTAAAACTTGGTTACGTGTTTCTCCGGTTTGTATTCGAATTATTGCGGCAAACTCACCGTGAATTAAGCAATGAATAGCAGCATTTTCCCTAAAATAAAGGCACCACAACAGCCAACAATACCACATCCAAGTGATAAATGGTTCAAAGTAAACCGGCATATACAGCGGAGGAACTGGATTACAGTCCCACACTTCTCTCCTCGTCAAGACATGATTCAGATAGGATTATCCATCACTTTTCCCACACGCTTAATCCTTCTTAATGGTATTAGCAGTATCTCTCTTGTACATGCCACGAGTATATGCTTCCGATAATTGTCGTCCGGAAAACCTTTTCCGTTGTGCTACTAGTTTCACAACATTCTTGATGATTCTTTCATCCCTATGGGAAAGAGATGTGTAAAATGTTATCAATTCCATTGAGAGGTTCATAATCTCAAGCCAGTTTTATGTAAGAGTGTGTATGGTGAGGGTACCCCATACGCACTGATACAGATATTGAAAACAGATTATCGAGTAGTATAATCCAACACTATTTTCCGATCCTTAGCCCAATAGAACGTTGTTAGTAAAATTTCATTTCAGTAAATTTCAGATGTACTGAAATGATGAACATTGTAACATTCCTTCCCCCAGGATGTTCAGGATCATCGGCGGAACTTCAGTCTGCCCCTAGAAAATTACAAAAACGTCTTCCCAGTCTGAAATTCACAGTAAATATTCCGGTTTTACAAGCAAAAAAGATGGTTTGAACTACTACTTATCTAGTATAGTGTAGTAGTAGTAGTAATGTTGAAAACAGGTTAAGTTAGTATACTTGCAACACTATTTTCACGTCCTTAGCCTAATAGGACAATGTTAGCAAAATCAAACTTTACTAACAGATCAACTCAGAGGCAACCATAGCATGTTCCAGTGGCAGTCTAGAGACATGATGCACCTATAAAATTATGGAAATGTTGCCCTCTAGAGTAACATAGGGGCTTAACCTACAGGTTGACCTTGCCCTAAGCATCGAAGTAATGTCACACGTAGACGAAAATTCAAATCAGGAAATAACCTTCAGATATTTATGTATAGAACTTAAAAGCAATCAAGTTTCCAACACATGCATGTGTTTCTAAACCACCTTAGGCAGAACAAAGTCACAAATTCACAAGGTAAGAGGGTCACCAGGTGCCTCCCAGTTACAAACCATTTGAACTTCTCCGCAGCTTTTGCAATTTTAACAGGGGCAAGCTCATAAGTACCGGAATTACAGAAGAACTTTAGACTAGAAATTGAGCGGATTCATCTAGAAGACGATGTAGTCTTGGGCATCAACTTCGTCTTCAAGATGAGCACAAGACACTAGACAGTGCAATCTTCAGGTTCAACCTTATCTATGGCTCTCCGAAGGGGTCAGCCACAGACAAATCATGGACATGCTTATCGTACCCAGTACGTTGATATTCACTCCTGAATTCAACCTGAGCATCTTGAGAAGCTCTCATTTCCACTTGTAGCATACTGCGGTAATAAGCCACCGATATAGTGTTGCACTCACCAAATACTTCAAAATCAATTTTGTTTAGTGCTTTGGCACTCACAAGAAAGAACCTCGCAAAGTTAACCTGTTTCTCATAGCCTATGAATATCTTAAACACCACTGTTTTAAGATGGGTCTGAAAGCATTCAACTTGATGTGGTGGGTCATACTGAGGCTCATTTTTCTTATTCTCCTCTGTGTGTCTGCCAAACTTCAAAATGGAAATAAGAGGCATATGTTAAAGCTCTAGCAAATGTGATACAAAATACTAGCTATAAGGATGCACATGCTATACATATAGACTTGACATTGTATTGCTCTTAAAGTGGGTTGATATGGATATTCGACATTTAGTGAATCACTTTACATCCGCCAGAACTAAAAATCGTTGATATAGTCCATCCATTCACACTGAGTTTGATATCTCCCCACATGTATTCATATAGGCATGTTATATTTGATGGTTTTCATCCGAAAAATTATTATCCCATATATCTGAACATACCTCTTTTGATCATTAGATCCACGAGCGGCCTCGTTCGGAACCGGGGCACAAGCGCCTGGCTGGGCAATCAAGTGGGGAGGGGAGGTCTGGGAATGGAACTGGCTGTGGAGACTAGGGTTGGCAACCGACCGGCGGCCGCAACGACGTAGAGGTGTTAGGGTTCGGGGGATTCGGTCAGGCACCACACTGTCACTCGGGAGTTGGGACTTCTGATCCCCCTGCTTGCTATTACTTTCCTTGTTTGTCAGTGTGTCGCAGTTTGATTCCTGAGCCGTGATTTCTTTCCGCGTCTGGCAGTATACTTGTCCGCCGCAGTGTGCAATGTTTTTTTAGCACTGGACTTTTTTTTTGGAAAAATAGCACCAGGTCATTTTTTAATGCACACCGGAGTTTGTATTCTTTTCTTGCCCTTTGTGTGGCTGAGGGATTATGTTGGGCCTCTTGGTCCATAAAACATTTAAAGTAGTACCATATTTGTTTCTCAAAAAAAATTGGTTCTACTATATACTGTACACATTAGATGGATCTAGAAAAACACATTAGATAGTCTTGCTATGACTATTCAAAGTCAATTACGCATGAGATCATCAAGATTGCAAATGGGGAGCTAAGAGCATCTACAACCGGAATATTGCCAAAATCCGGCCCCCAAATGCCCGCACATGCGTCGGGCGCGTCCTCGAACAGTCACCGAACATCACACAAAAAATTGTTCCACAACGACAAACATCATTTCAAATCACCAAATTCATATTATTACATGCAATATAAAACCTACTCTAAGCGGAGCTCGTCCGGCTCTGCCGTGCCCATGTCCAGCGGCCGGTTGTGCCCCTCAGGTTGTTGGTCCGGTCGCCGTCGAGGTAGAGTAGAACATGGGACACAGACAGGCCCACGGTACTCAAGGCGCCACCGTATCCCATGCCCTACTCTTCCTCGTTGGAGTCCAGAACCTTCACTGCCGCGAGGGCTCCGTCGTCTCCTGCGCCCGCTACCTTGCATGGATGACACGGTGCGCCATATTGGCGTTGGCCGACACCCATGCGTTAAACTCCTCCATATTTGCGCGCCAAAGAAGCAGTTGCGCATCCGCTGGCGCATTCGGACGCTAGATGGACTGCACCACCTCCGGAGAGACAGCAGCGACACAACTCGCGTCAGATCCATGCCCCATTTGCATGGACGTAATGGATTGCCGATGGAAGGTGTCTAAGCGGTGTCCTCGGGTGGCTTCCTTCCGGGAGCGGCGAAGCGGCGAAGCGCAAGGCGGACGGTCATCTCTTCCTCGAGGCCGCGTGAGATGAGCTCAGGATCAACATATATGGAGGTATATGACTCGGATTGCTTCCAACCATGCCGGAGATGGTAGGAGATCACCGGACAGGAGCTTGTGGGCGGATGGAGTGGACTGGAGGGGCGGGGAGTGGAGTGTAATGCGGCTTGGGTTTTGGTCGGAGGTGCGGATAGGGTGTCGGGTGGGCCAGCATGGGACGAATCCAACGTGGCAGGCGTGCCCGAACGCCTTTAGGCGTCCCAATATCCGCCCCAGTTTTGGGTTGTATATGGGGAGTGCCGGCTAGTTCGGGCATTTCGGCCGGATATAGGGAGGCCGATTGGACGACATTTTTGCATCTGGACAGTTATCGGACAGCCCATCCGAGCGTTTGGGGCAGGCATTGGACGTCCGGTTGTAGATGCTCTAACTCAATCAAGCTTGTGTAACTCGTGGTGTGGTTGTCTTATAATATAGAAACAAAACATGCTTGTATTTTTCATAATTTTTGCTGGCCTACTACAATAGCTCATCCTCGACGCCTTCTCTAGCGAGCTGCTTCGGTACCCCATCCATGACGACTTTTCATGTGTCGTTCTCTGGCAGATGATGACACACTCGCCCTAACTAGGGTGGACGATGGCTGCGAGGTGCACATGAGACACATCCTAGATGATATTTGCCGCTTTCGTTGGGGTAACAATTAACTTTGCAAAACAAGATTTGTCCCCCTGAATGTTGAGCTAGACGCCGTTGCCCTATTGGCATCACAATTTGACTATGATATATCCCCCTCCCCACAATAACTACCCCCCACCCACCCACCCAACCCCTCCCCAACTCACGTGTCCTCTGCCTCCCGACCTTCATCAATAAGTTTGGAACAAAATATGTATCAGGCTAGCGTGCATGCTTTTATCCCAAGGTAGTACACTTGTGTTCATCTTGGCCGTTTTATATAGCCTCCGTACATATTTCGTGTCTTGCTTCATTCTACTGCAACTCACGGTTGATAGGATTGACAACATTATGCGGATCTTCTCCCTCCTACCACTCCCTCCTTTGATTACCTAAAAAATATCAATCCTATGTCCAGACCAAATTAATTAAGATCAAGGTCTTTGCATGGCTGCTACTTTTTGATAAGCTAAGCACAAAAGACATGTTAGAAGGCATTGAAGATGTGATCGGGAGGACAATCCTTGTGTGATGTGCCCGACCCAAGCTCATGAGGATAGAGACCATCTTTTCTTCTCCTGCAATTTCAGTGTCTGGTTGTGGAACTATCTGGCTTGATTGGAACAACAGTAGAAATTGTTATTATGGCTCCTTGCAAGGGCTTTGGGCATCGTTTCTTTTTTGAGGTTGTTTTGTTTTTACGGCTGCATGAAATATATGGGTTTTGCCCAATGGGAAATCTTTCAGTGGTGTGAGATCCTCTTTTGCCTCATGGCATTGTAGATTTGTACATGATAATTCTCTTCTTGCTAATAGAGTGAATGACTGTAACATACCAAGACTATTGGCCCGGATCAATGGCCTACATTAGAATGTAGGTAAGTTGATCGGTAGGTTATATTTTATTCCTTCTTGGACCTTTGTCTTGTATGCATTTTGTGTTTGAGTTTTAATAAAGGGCCATAGAGCTTCTGCTCCATAGTAAATAATCAAAAATAATAATTGCAAAGTACATTTCTGACAACTGCAAAGCATATTTTTGTGTGCCAAAAACATTTTATTCTTACTCTCAAATTATATCTCTTATACTCCTAATATTGTCGGTTGTAACTTTCCTTCTCTAACATAATTAAATCTTTATATATAAAGTAGGTTGTTCGGTTGATAAATTCCTTGTAACCAAGTTTTGAAGTTAATATAACCCATGCAGTCCTCCAAGGAGGTAGACACGCTTAACTAATCTATTGACCTAATTTACATGAAATTTGAGCCTACCTTTCCTAATCACATCTAGTATCCATGGCAATGGCCCTTGCATCCAGTTTGATCATGGCTCCTTCTCTGGGCCACCCAGTGACTAAGAAACTCACTCACGGTACCTTCATGCTATGGAAGAATGAACTGAGGTGGTTTGTGCCGCTCAGCTTGTTAGGACCTCGATGCCACGACTCCAAAACCAACAAAGACCCTCATTGTGAAGGCGAGAAAGGTGTCAAAATAAGTGTCGAACCCAACCTTGTGCCTTTTTATCACTTAGAGCCAACAAGTACATAGTTATCTGCTTGTATCTCTATCCGGATATGTCCTCCCTCAAGTTGTTTTGATGGGAACCTCAAATAGGCATGGAAGGTTGTAGAGGAGATGTACTCCCTCTCAGTCTCGCCGTCGCATTATCCCACTCAGGACATAACTAATGAACTCAAAGAACGATCTATCGGCTGGTGACTACCTATTTAACCAGGATGAAGAGCTACCATAATGCAGTTGTTAGCTGGTGGTAAGAAGATGGAAGAATTATGACGTTATTTTTGCAGTTCTGGCGTGCCTTGATGCAGGTTACATCGAAACTCATGGCATGGGAAACTGATTGGGACGTGAATATCAAAAATTGAGCACACGTTTTTCAACATACTGGGGTATTCTACCATGTCTCTTATCCGCGTGCTCATCGCGAAAAGGCTATGTTGAACACAAACATCATCATACTTTTTGTTGCTCTTTATCTTTAATCTCACGCCTTTATACCAATGATTTTTTTAGATGAAGCCTTTTCTGCATCCCTTTATCTCCATATACTCAATATCTATTTGGAGTTACATCATAATTTATCAATAGCCTTTTCTTCATCCAGATTATATTCTATTGAAAAACTTCTCGAGCCTCAATCTATATCATTTATAGATCTACAATTTATTTTCATTTCCGGAAAAACTATTTCAAAATTTGTAGCATGGTAGTTTATCTGTCATGAATTTGTCTTGTGTAACTTTGACAACAAGTATTTTGTGTAACTTTTACAACAATCTTTTCATCTCCTCTAAAGACGAGAAGCAAAACTTTCGTCCAACTGAGGTACTTATAAATTTAATTAATTACCTTAGTGAATCTATCAGATATCATTATGATACTTACTACCTACAATTAGTTTATACAAAACATTTGGCTTTGTACATTGGATAACACATGTGACGAATCTTATTCATCCAAACATGCTCATCAACTATTGATCTCCGCACAATGTTATGCTATGTGACATTTTGAGAAAAAGTTTTCTGTTTTTTAACTTCTTTAAAACTTTTTCACCATACAAATGTTAGTATAATCAGATGTTTTCAATCTGTCTCCATAGATATTCATCCTATAATTCTATGCCCTTTTAGAAACATAATTTAAATCTTTTGTGCTATTATATTATTTCTGATCGAGTAACATATCAAACATATGTAAAACCAGAAATGTCAAAGAGCTCCCACTACACTTCTTGTAATCACGAGTTTCTTGATAAATTCTAAATTCACCATTTTCTTTATCAATTCTAGCTATATAATTTCAAATCATACTCATGGCTTGAAATGTTTCCATCATTTCGATATTCCTAGCAAAACCTTTAGATTGTATCTTGCATACATTCCTCTTGAAATCATTTTCCATAATAGTTTTGTCATTCATCTGTTGTATATCAATAATACAACACTCACCATAGTATTCCATTCATACTAACTTGAAGATTTGACAAGATCAATTCTTGTATCTTACAAAACTGCTTTTGTAAAACCTTCTCTTTTAGGATCATCATCCTAAGAATATCTGAAGATCCATTTATACACCTTTTAATGGTTTCATCAAGTTCGAAACTTGTTCTTTACACATGGATTTCACTTTTCATCAAGTTCCCACATCTAATCTAATAGTTTCTGTGCTCAGTTTTATGAACACAATGTCTGAGAGCATTTCTTGTTTTAGTCTTGTTCCAACTTAAGCTGGAGATTCAATAGTCTCAATAGGCTATATCATCCTCCCATGTACCTTCTCAACGAGTAAACCTTTTTCTCGAAAAATCACTAGTAGTAAAAGGGCCTAATGTGAAGCACATTAGTCCCGGTTTGTAGCTGAACCGACACTAATATGACCATTAGTACCGATTCCAACGGCTAGGCGGGCAGCGATCATTAGCACCGGTTCATGTCGAACCTTTAGTACCGGTTCCTGCCACGAACCGGTACTAAAGAGGTGGTGGCAGGCTTGTGTTAGGCTGGGGCCCCACCAGCACCTTCAGTACCGGTTGGTTATATGAACCGGGACTAGAGATGCACGTTTAGTCCCGGTTCGTATAACCAATCGGTACTAAAGGTCATCCTATATAAACCCCTTCGTCTAGCCCGAGCGCTTTGTTCTTCCCCCTTTCCCCTCTCCTCTGGTTTCTTCCTCTTCCTCTCAAGCTCACACTCCATTTTTGCCAAAATTTGTGAAGATTTGAAGGCACCCCATCCATCCAAGTGATCACAAAGGTTAGCAACTTTGTCCTTTCATCTCTCATTGCTAGATTAGCTCTTGCAATGCTCTATAAGTATAGTGATTTGTGGGTTTTATTTTGGGAGGAATTATATGTGGTAGTATTTGATTTATATGCAATTTGAGGTCAAAATAACTATTAGTTTGCATATGTAGGTGCGGTTTACTTAGTGCCTTCCCGTCTCCGTCCTAACCACCGTCGATCGTCTGCACCGTCCGGTCGCCGGCACCACCTTGTGGTGAGCCTCTTGTTCTTATCTTTTTTATATAAAAATATCATGTTTGTGTGATTTAGATATATAGTTACTCGTGTAATTATCTTACCCGTACATTGTTTGTTATACATAGTGCCATGGTTTTGATATCCGTCCTCGTCGGCCCTCGTCTGGGTTATGATTCGAATGTGGTATATTCTCTTTTATAACTATTTGTTACATTTTTGTGTTTATCAAAAATTATGCCCATCAAGTTGACATAGATATTTTTATCTAGGAGGTATGTGAACCGGAAATTCCAACTGACCCTATTGTCGAGAGGTTAAACTTAGTTGAAAGAGAAAACAAGTATTTGAAAGAAAAATTTAAAACAATTGAGGGGAAGAAGTTGGAATTGGAGTTGCATGTTGCCGATGTCGTCGATGATCACAAGATCAAGTTGAAGAAAATGCGCTTGAAGATTAGAAAGATTAGAAAATATGCCATTGATAGTGAGGCTTGGTATCATTATGCTATTGGATCAATTGTTACCTTAGTTGCGATCTTGATCACATTTGTTGTTGCATTTAAATGCTTTAGCGAGAGAGTTATTTGTATGTTTGTTTTACGAGAATAAGTGTTGTATGAACTTTATGTATCAACATTTCTTGTTTGGACTTGTAACAGGACTTTGTTACTTTGTTGTTTTCAATAAAGAGCTGTGAGGCTGTTGCCTTGCAGTACATATTTCAAAAGAAAAGTTGTATTAATTTTGTCTATTCGGTGTTGTGTAATGAAGATGAGCCGACAATGGATGTACGATGACTGATGCTCTCCCCAGTTCGTTGATGGCATGCGTACTTTTCTACTTATGGATGAGGCAAACAAGCGGGGGGATAGTTTTATACCTTGTCCATGTGCTGGCTGTAAGAATGATCAGAATTACTCTAAGTTAAAAACCATTGGCGTCCACCTGTGTGAGTCCGATTTCATGCCCCACTATAATGTTTGGACCATGCATGGAGAAAGAGGGATTATGATGGAAGATAATGAAGAAGAAGAGGACGACGACGGCTATCCTGGCCACGGGTTCCCTGAATACGATGGTACAACAATGGGGGAAGAAGCTGAGCCGGCAATGTGGGAAGAAGCTGAAGAAGAGGCGTTAGATGAGCCAGCTGATGATCTAGGTCGGGCCATTGCCGATGCAGAGAGAAACTACGCAAGTGAGAAGGAGAAGAAGTTGCATCACATGTTAGAGGATCAAAAGAAATTGTTGTACTCGAATTGCGAAGCTGAAAAGAAAAAGATGGTCACCACACTGGAATTGCTGCAATGGAAGGAAGAGAATGGTGTATCTGACAAGGGATTTGGAAAGTTGTTGGTAATGTTAAAGAAGATGCTTCCAAAGGACAACGAATTGCCCGAGAGTACGTACAAAGCAAAGAAGGTTGTCTGCCCTCTAGGGTTAGAGGTGCAGAAGATACATGCATGCCCTAATGACTACATCATCTACCGCGGTGAGTACACGGATTTGAACGCGTGCCCGGTATGCGGTGCATTGCGCTATAAGTTCAGCCGCGATGACCCTGGTGATGTTGAGGGCGAGCGCCCCAGGAAGAAGATTCCTGCCAAGGTGATGTGGTGTGCTCCTATAATACCACGGTAGAAACATTTATTCCAAAACAGAGAGCATGCCAAGGCGATGCGATGGCACAGAGAAGACTGTAAGAAAGACGAGAAGTTGAGAGTACCCGCTGATGCGTCGCAGTGGAGAAAAATCGAGATAAAGTACAGGGAGGACTTTGCAGGTGACGCAAGGAACGTATGGTTTGGTCTAAGCTCAGATGGCATTAATCCTTTTGGGGAGCAGAGCAGCAACCATAGCACCTGGCATGTGACTCAATGTATGTATAACCTTTATCCAAGGCCCTAAGCAACCCGGCAAAGACATTGATGTGTACCTAAGGCCATTAGTTGAAGAACTCTTAAAGCCATGGAATGGAAAAGGTGTACGTACTCTTCAACATCATGACGCACGTCCTAGTTCACCTATGTGAAGAGATTAACGTTATGGGTCTTGTATTTCTACACAATATGTTACTGTTTGAGATGTTCATGGGAGTCTTAAAGAAATATGTTCATAACCGTGCTGGGCCAGAAGGAAGCATCTCCAAGGGCCATGAAAATGAGGAGGTCATTGAGTTTTGTATTGACTTTATTCCTGACCTTAAGCCGATTGGTGTTCCTGAATCGCGGCATAAGGGCAGACTAGGTGGAAAAGGCACACTAGGAGGGGATCAAATAATATGTATGGACGGGCATTCTCTCACTCAAGCACACTACAAAGAGTTCTACAGGATTCCGCGTTGGTGGCTCTGTATATGGAGGAACACAAGTTTTCTACGCTCCAAACACCTGGAGCAGTCTGGTGACTGGATTACACGTGAACAAACGGGGACTCACTGGTGCGCGTCGGTCCAAAACAATTGTTTTTTATCCCCTTTCCGCAACGACATTTGGAATTGTCGCCAAGTGAGTGTGGGCGATAGGGGGGTACTTCCCACACGAACCAGAAACCATCGGGGATAGGGAGCCTTGATGCATACAGTTGTCCCTATATAACCATTTTCGATATCTTGAATATCCCAAACGCTTCATCCTTGCTACTCATTTGTGCTCGCATTGCCATCATAGTCGGAGTTTTGTGGTTCTACCTAAAACGGTATATTCCAGGCACGGGAGTGTTCCAGGCACATTCTAGGCTCGGGAGTTTTATGATGCCTGGCACGTCACAAACAGTTCATGATTATAAACCGTGTACGATAGGTAGAAAATCACACACATTTAGTTTTCCCGCACCATATGTGATAGTGTCTAACATCACACACGCTTTGCAAACGGCAACTGTGTGCATGCTTGCACACGTTTCCTCTCTGTGAACCGTCTCGGATTATGGTGTATATCGCGAACGTTTGTGTTTTACAAACAGTGTGTGCCGTAATGACCTGCACAACGTAATTTCACCCTAATTTAATTGCTGCTATTTAAAATTGTACCTAATTTAAACTTGAAAGTAGGCTATAGCTTTATTCATATCCATCAGATTCAAATAACCAATGCATTATTCGATTCACAAATACATATGTTTAAGAATTACATAAGCACCAAATAAAGATTGATGTATCAGGGTTCTATACTTGTACTATTACAGATGGTAAAGAAAGATGCGACAGACATTCCAGTTGCTGAACAAGGTGAAGCGGAATGGCCCTATTATGCTCTCCTGGATGCAGAAGGCATGCATGACTCTAGTCGAACCCCTTGTGATGGCCAGTTGCCAATCATGTAGTTTGATAGGTAATCTTGAGTAAACTGCTTCAGGATCCACTAGAAAAGAAAAAAGATTCAGATATTGTTATCTAACCAACTCATTACGGGCAGTAAAAAGAAGGCTATAGGGTTCTTACTTACCATCCTACAGTTCACTGTAGTGTTGCATAAGGTGTAAACAAATAATTCAATTGACATCTTTTGACCCATTTTAATAACAATCTTTATCAGTTTCCTCACTTGATGCTGGTTCATGAATATCTCATTTCCCCATACGCAGAAAGGGTCGAAGTGTGGATCTTTGCCAATGATATATGTAGCTAAAAGCACCAAGTTAATATTAGAAGCTAAACAACAATTGAAAAATGATGTAGTACAACACTCCATCCATCCCATTATATAAGATTTTATTACATGTATATCTAGACATCATCAGAACATTAAGGTAACACTCTTCCTTGTTGCTATGTAGCCTGGGATTGCATATTTAGTAATTCATTACAATGCACGTTGCTAAATAACAATTGAAAAAAGAAAAGGCATGTTAACTGCAATATCCTTAACAACAACCAAATATCGTAATTCATAGTGGTATTGTTGAAACTGTTATTGATGAAATTGAACTGCACGACAAATAGTTGCACATATAGAGCATCACATTGTGAAGAACTGAAATAAACAAGTCATAAGGACATCTCTAGGCGATCCTTAAAAAGTTAAAGGACAAAATCCCTTAGTGGATATATATACTCCAGCAATTTTTGGCCTTTTCTAGTCGATCCCCTAAATTTAAGGTTGTAAACTTCAATTAGATCAAGTTCAAAACAGGTTCGACCGAAAGTAGCATGCATTCAAATAATAAACATAGATAGTTTTGCATAACTGAACAGAAAACATAAATTTAAACTAAGCTAAACTACTTTCGGTTGAAGTAGAGGTCGAGCCAATCCTTCATCGTCATGTACGGTGTGCCGCGAACCGGGTCCGGGCCAGTACCGTCGTCCGGGTCGTTGGGAAAGGCACTCCTCCACTCGTCAACGTCGATCTCCTCATCCTTGGGGCACACCTCGACGCCCTCCACGCCACCGTCGCCGCCGCCTTCGGCCTCGTCATCAGAGGAGAGGGCGATAACCTCGCCGCCCTCCGCGCCTCCGTCCTCGCCGCCTTCGACCTCGTCATCGGAGGAGAGCACGATAACCTCGCCGACAAAGATCGCCTGCTCCACCTCCACGAGCTCCGGGTGCTGCCGGTGGAGCTCTTGCATTTAGGCCTCATCAGCGGCCTCGGCCTCGAGGCGCTCCCACGCCTCGCAGTCCTCCCGCGCCATAGCCGAGCTCACCACCCCTGACTCCCACGGAACGAGGTCGAACGGACGTGTGCCGAAGGGGAAATTTAGCCTAGCCGCCACGCCGTGGTAGCGGACCTGCCAGCGGTCGTACTCCATGGCCACGAGCTCGGCCGTGCGGAAGCTACCGAGCCACCAGCGGGTGTGGGTCTCTCGATCTGTAATCTCGGCGACCCACGTCCCCCAACGCCGTTGCCGAACCCCGAGGTAGGACATCATTGGCTGCTCATACGTCTCCAACGTATCTACTTTTCCAAACACTTTTGCCCTTGTTTTGGACTCTACCTTGCGTGATTTGAATGGAACTAACCCGGGCTGACGCTATTTTCTGCAGAATTGCCATGGTGTTATTTCTGTGCAGAAATAAAAGTTTTCGGAATGACCTGAAAATCAACGGAGACATGTTTTGGAATTAATAAAAAATAATGGCGAAAGAATCAACACCAGGGGGCCCACACCCTGTCCACGAGGGTGCAGGGCACCCCTCCTGGGGGCGCCCCCCTGCCTTGTTGCCCCTCTGAGGCTCCACTGACTTCAACCCTGACTCCATATATTCACGTTAGGGGAGAAAAAATCATAGAGAAGGATTCATCGCGTTTTACGATACGGAGCCACAGCCAAGCCCAAATCTCTCTCGGGAGGGCTGATTTGGAGTCCGTTCGGGGCTCCGGAGAGGGGAATCCGTCGCCATCGTCATCATCAACCTTCCTCCATCACTAATTTCATGATGCTCACCATCGTGCGTGAGCAATTCCATCGTAGACTTGCTGGACGGTGATGGGTTGGATCAGATTTATCATGTAAGCGAGTTAGTTTTGTTAGGGTTTGATCCCTAGTATCCATTATGTTCTCAGATTGATGTTGCTATGACCTTGCCATGCTTAATGCTTGTCATTAGGGCAGGAGTGTCATGATTTCAGATCTGAACCTATTATGTTTTCATGAATATATGTGAGTTCTTGATCCTATTTTGCATGTCAATAGTCACCTACTATGTGTTATGATCCGGAAACCCCGAAGTGACAAAAATCGGGACCACTCCCGGTGATGATCGTAGTTTGAGGAGTTCATGTATTCACTAAGTGTTAATGCTTTGGTCCAGTACTCTCTTAAAAGGAGGCCTTAATATCCCTTAGTTTCCAATAGGACCCCGCTGCCATGGGAGGGTAGGACAAAAGATGTCATGCAAGTTCTTTTCCATAAGCACGTATGACTATATTCGGAATACATGCCTACATTACATTGATGAATTGGAGCTAGTTCTGTGTCACCCTATGTTATAACTGTTGCATGAGGAATCACATCCAACATAATTATCCATCACTGATCCATTGCCTACGAGCTTTTCACATATTGATCTTTGCTTAGTTACTTTTCCGTTGCCACTGTTACGATTACTACAAAAACCACTACTATTACTTTTGCCACCGTTACCATTACTTCCATGCTACTTTGCTACTAAATACTTTGTTGCAGATATTAAGTCTTTCAGGTGTGGTTGAATTGAAAACTCCACTGCTAATACTTGAGAATATTCTTTGGCTCCCCTTGTGTCGAATCAATAAATTTGGTTTGAATACTCTACCGTTGAAAACTGTTGCGATCCCCTATACTTGTGGGTTATCAAGACTATTTTCAGGCGCCGTTGCCGGGGAGCATAGCTCTATTCTTTGAGTCACTTGGGATTTATATCTGTTGATCACTATGAGGAACTTGAAAGATGAAAGAACCAAGATTTTGCCCTCAACTACGAGGGGAGGTAAGGAACTGCCATCTAGCTCTTCACTTGATTCACCTTCTGTTTTGAGTAAACTTGCGACACCTACTCCTGCTATTGATTCTGATATGTCGCATGCTTTTGATGTTGCCACTTCTGCTATGCATGATGCTTATGATGAAACTATTTTTATGTTTGATAATACCGTGCCATTAGGTGAATTTCTTGATGAACAACTTGCTAGGGTTAGAGAGAATGAAATTATTAAAACTGATAATATTGATGAAAGTGATGATGAAGATTCTCCCCCTAGATATGAATTTCCTGATGTACTTGAGGGTTATGTTATCGATGAAGAAACTGCTAGAGATCTTTTTGGTTGCAAAGATAGATATGATCTTAAGAAACTATTTGCTAAGCTGAAAGAAAAATCTTTGAATGCTAGAATGAAATATGACCCTGCTTTTGCTACTTCACCTATTTGTATTTCTGATAAGAATTACGATTTCTCTGTCGATCTTGAGTTAATTACTTTGGTTGAATCTGATCCTTTTTATGCCTATGAATCTGAAACTATTGTGGCACATCTTACTAAATTAAATGATATAGCCACCCTATTCACTCATGAGGAAATAATTCGTTACTACTATATCCTTAAGTTATTTCCGTTCTCATTAAAGGGTGATGCTAAAACATGGTTTAATTCTCTTGCTCTTGGTTCTGTGCGTACTCCCCAGGATATGATTTATTACTTCTCTGCTAAATATTTCCCTGCTCATAAGAAACAAGCTGCCTTACGGGAAATATATAATTTTGTACAAATTGAAGAAGAGAGTCTCCCACAAGCTTGGGGGAGGCTTCTCCAATTACTTAATGCTTTGCTTGATCACTGTCGGTGTCAAAACCGGCAGATCTCGGGTAGGGGGTCCCGAACTGTGCGTCTAAGGCGGATGGTAACAGGAGGCAGGGGACACGATGTTTTACCCAGGTTCGGGCCCTCTTGATGGAGGTAAAACCCTACGTCCTGCTTGATTTATTCTTGATGATATGGGTATTACAAGAGTTGATCTACCACGAGATCGGAGAGGCTAAACCCTAGAAGCTAGCCTATGGTATGATTGTATGTTGTCCTATGGACTAAAGCCCTCCAGTTTATATAGACACCGGAGAGGGCTAGGGTTACACAAGGTCGGTTACAAATGAGGTGATTGCCTTCCATGCCAAGTATAGTCCCATCCGGACACGAGACGAAGTCTTCAATCTTGTATCTTCATAGTCCAACAGTCCGGCCAAAGGATATAGTCCGGCTGTCTGGAGACCCCCTGATCCAGGACTCCCTCAATCACCCTCTCAAGAAAAATTAAATACTTGATATATTTTATAATGGACTAACCGATGCTTCCAGAGACCATCTGAATAGTTGTGCTGGTTGTGTTTTCAGTGAAAGAACTATTGAGCAAGCTGAATTGTTATTGAATAATATATTGAGTAATGATAATGATTGGACACTTCCTGAACCAACTCCGAAGAAAAGGGGTATTCTATTTCTCAGTACTGAAGATATGCTAGAGGCAAAGAAATCCATGAAAGAAAAAGGTATTAAAGCTGAAGATCTTAAGAATTCACCACCTATTGAAGAAATACATGGTCTTGATACCCGACACAGGTAGTAAAGGTAAATTCTCTCTATAGATTTGATGAAGGTGACATTCCTGGTAATAAGTCTGCTAGCCAATGCTTGGATGAGTTTGATAATTTTATTGTTAAACAAGAAAAGTTCAATGCTTATGTTGTTAGACAATTGAAACGTAATGCTGATATGATTGAACACTTGAGTGATTATATGTCTAGAGTTAAAGGTGACCTTAAACTTATCAGTAAACATGATTCTATGGTGACCACTCAGGTGGAGCAAGTGCTTAAAGCTCAAGATGATTTGCTCACTGAATTAAATAATAAGAAAAAGATAATGTTGCTAGAGTTATGACTAGAGGGGGTAAAATGACTTAGGAACCGCTGTATCCTGAGGGCCACCCTAAGAGAGTTGAGCAAGATTCTCAGAGAACTAATGCTGATGCACCTAGTCCTTATAAGAAGAAGAAAAAGAAAAATGATATGACTTTGCATGCCTCTAGTGAACCTGTTGTTGACACACTAGAGAATCCCAATGATATTTCTATTTCTGATGCTGAAACACAATCTGGTAATGAACATGAACCTAGTGATAATGTTAATAATGATGTTAATGATGATACTCAACCTAGCAATAACAATGATGTAGAGATTGAACCTGCTGTTGATCTTGATAACCCACAATCAAAGAATCAACCTTATGATAAGAGAGACTTTGTTGCTAGGAAGCACATTAAAGGAAGATAACCATGGGTTCAGAAACCCATGCCTTTTCCTCCTAAACCATCCAAGAAAATGGATGATGAGGATTTTGAGCACTTTGCTAAAATGATTAGACCTATCCTTTTGCATATGCGTTTGACTGATATGCTTAAAATGAATCTTTATGCTAAGTATATGAAAGATATTGTTACAAATAAAAGAAAGATACCGGAAGCTGAAATTTCCACCATGCTTGCCAATTATACTTTTAAATGTGGAATACCTAAGAAACTAGGAGATCCAGGTGTACCAACTATACCATGCTCCTTTAAGAGAAACTATGTTAAAACTGCTTTTTGCGCACTACTAGGGAAAAGCCTATACA
The DNA here is from genome assembly GCF_002162155.2 of Triticum dicoccoides. Lineage (NCBI taxonomy): Eukaryota > Viridiplantae > Streptophyta > Magnoliopsida > Poales > Poaceae > Triticum > Triticum dicoccoides. Next base: position 48,718,313 of record NC_041390.1, on the reverse strand, counting down.
CAGAATCTTACCAGCAGCGCGCTTTAAAATAAGGCGCTGCTGCTAACTAGCAGTAGCGCACGCGCGCAGACCTCGCTGCTAAAATAAATGTATCAGTAGCGCGCCCTCTCAAAGACGCGCTACCGCTAGAATTGCCACGCCGCCGCCGCTAGGCTAGTTCTAGCAGCAGCGCGCTAATATGAAGAGCGCTACTGCTAGGGACCATAACAGTAGCGCATTTACACAATAACCGCTACTGCTAAGTTTACTAAAAAATTTAGTCCCTCCTCACTTCGTGAAGAGAGTTTGTACCACCTTAAATATGTTGTTTCTCAAACTTTCACAACCACTTGGTCTTCATTGAACTCTATGTGTAGAATTTGTGGCGGAAATATGAGTGTTCACCAGTTCCTAAACTGGTGAGGACTCATATTGACAAATCAGATTGTACACAAAAAGATCATTTATGATAAATGTATTTTTGACGTTTATTTTTACATGCTGACACATAGCGGTAGTGCGCTCTTTGTGAAAGGTATTCCATCTCCCCCACTCTCCGATCTATCCGATCCACTCACACTCACTCGATCTCCCCCTCAACCCCCACGCCGGTCCTCCCTGTCGCCCCTCCTCCGATCTGCGCTGCCGCCACCTCCTCCTCCTCCTCGCTGGACTCGGTACCGGCCTCCTCCTCCGTCCACCCTCTAGTCGCTGTTGGCCGGCCCCTCCTCGCTCCGCCTTCCTCCTCCGTCCTCCATCCACTCGCCGCCAGTTGGCTCCTCCTCACCCCGTCTTCCTCCTCCGTCCTACTCTCTTCTCCCTCCTCGAGTCGCCCCTCCTTCCCCCTCCTTCCTCCTCCATCCACAACCCCTCCTCCCTAGTACATTTTGATTTAGTAGGCTAGTTGATTTAGTTGATTTAGAACATTTCGATTTAGTTGATTTAGTATGTAGTTGATTTAGTTGATTTAGAACATCTTGATTTAGTTGATTTAGTAGGCTAGTTGATTTAGTTGATTTAGAACATTTTGATTTAGTAGATTTAGTATGCTAGTGGATTTAGTAGGCTAGTTGATTTAGTTGATTTAGTATGCACCATTTTATTGTTATTTTTTTTGTACATGGATAGGTAGATGCTTTTGTTTTTTTGTAATAAGTTATTTTTTGGCAAAATGTAGGTGCCAATTTAGTTAAATTTGCTACTTGTTTTGTTAATCAATTATCTTAGGAAATAGGGGCCAAATGAGATGAAATGTCTTGGTAGGTGGTACCCTTATTTGGTAGATATTTGTGAAAAGTTTTTTCGGCAATAGGTGCCACCGAAATGCTTTGTCCATAAAATTGCTTCTCGCGGAAGAACCAAAAATATCACATGCTACTATTTTTCTTTCCTGTGAAGTGCATCGTTAATCCTTTGCTCATATTGCTTTAGGAAAATGGCGCCACCACCACCACCACTATGTCGACTGTGCAAGTCAAGGTGCGCCAGCAGCCTTGCAACTGGAAAGCTGTTCGGCATCTACTTCCAGCCGAGTTTTCGTCATGCGGCGGTAAGAAATTAGATGAAATGTAACAACTATTTTATTTTTAGTGTTGGCATTACTGCATTGTGTCATTTTGCTTTTTTTACACAGATCATCCCATGCAATGTGAGGTTGAAATTCAACAAGCTGACAGGAGACACTGTGACATTTGAGGCTCCTGGGGGCCGTACACTATGGAGGTCGCGAAAGGACGAATATGTCACAGATTGGAGGATATGTACGGGCCCGTTTCCTTGCCCACATGCGTCTTACTGGTGGTGAGTTGATCAGCTACTCCTTCAGAGCAGAAAGACCCAAGCTGGCTGTCATTTATCTCAACCTGGTGGACGATGACGAAGATGATGAAGATGACGAAGATGATGAAGATAATGATGATGCACTCGATTAAGATGATGAGAACCCAATTCATGAAGCCATCATAGCTCAAAGAATGAGGCTGAGGGAGGGACATAATTCCACCATGTGATGACTTTGTCGGGGTGCCATTCGTGACCCGTCTGACAAGTACCATGGCCGATCGGCATGAAACGGTATGTTATACGTACTGCATGTAGTAATTTGATGATATATATATGCTTTATTGTTATACTTACAAATGCAAATTATTCGATGATATGCTTAGTAATTTGATGATATATATATATATATATGCCTGTAGTAATTTGATGATATATATATTCGATGATATACTTATTAGTAGAATTCATGATTAGTTAGTACAAATGCGTAGTACTATGTCTTTTGATAGTGTAGAAATCTAGACTTAATAGAAATATATTTGCAAGAGTATGTGCAAGGCTATTTATTAATTGATATGTTTTTCTTATCCAGAAATTACCAAAGAACCTATCTGTGAGTTGTGGTATCGAGCCTTATGTAGAAGGCTCAGCTGGAATATGCCTTACCGCAAGGGGCTCCGTCACCACCTGTACTTACAGCATGGACACAGACGGTCGCACACACTTAAACTCGGTTGGGTGGAAAAGATTCCTGGTTGGCAAGAATCTTCGTGTTGGACAGGCCATCCTAATTACTATCAGGAACACCCACTGCCCATGCTTGAGGATGATGATCGTCGTCGATATCATCTAGAACTACATGTGTGTGTGTGTGACTATATCATCTAGACCTACATATGATGATCGTTGTCGATATCATGTAGAACTACATATGATGATCATCGTCGATATTATCTAGAACTACATATGATGATCATCGTCGATATCACCTTGTACCTTGTACTGCTTCAGGATGCATGTTGAGTATATATGAAATTATTATGTAGTACTCCCTCCATTCCAAATTACTCATCTGGTTTTAGTTCAAGTTTGAACTAAAACCACGACTAGTAATTTGGAACCGAGGGAGTACTACCTAGTACCTATAATGCTTTTTGAAATTGATATCTAGTAGTACCTAGTATCTGGATATTGTTGTTTATTGAAGCTGAAATTGATATAGCAGTAGCGCGGGGCCAGGAAATCGCTACAGCTAATTAATAGTAGCGCGTTCCGGAAACGCGCTGCTGATATAGTCCATAGTAGTAGCGCGGGTGCAGACCGCGCTACTACTAACTGTTAACTGTAGCACCTTATTGGTAGCGCGGCAGCCCGCGCTACTGATATCCTCAAACACGCGCTACTACTAGCGTTTTCCCTAGAAGTAGCGATCTTGGAGCCGGTGTTAGTGTTATGCCTCTCTTTTTATATTGTAGAATTGATTTGAATAAGTTAACACCTATTGAAATATGTCTGCAAATGGCCAATAAATCAACCGCTATACTTGTCGGTATTTGTGAGGATGTGCCTATTGTGGTTGCAAACGTTACTATTTTAATGGATTATGTTATTCTTGATATTCCCGAGGATGATACTATGTCGATTATCCTTGGTAGACCCTTTTTGAATATTGTAGGGGCTGTTATTGATTGCAACAAAGGCAATGTCACTTTTCATATTAATGGTAATGAGTATACGGTACACTTTTCGAGGAAACAACCTCAAGTCAACAGTATCAATTCTATTGGAAAAATTTCAACGATTACTATTGGAGGTTTTGCATTTCCTCTTCCCACTGTCAAGAAGAAATATGATATTATTATTGTTGGGGACATGCACACCCCTATTGAAGTAACCTAGTGTTATTCAAAAATTCTCCGGTTTCATGTTATTCAGAAATGGTTTGTTAACAAGACTTGATCAACCTTGTTAGTGGATTCCTTTTGATGAGTATGAGATGGATGAAGTTAGAAAGCATAACTCTCTGTACCCTTCTTTTACTTTCTGTTATTTAGATTAAATAAAGAAACAATAGTATTTTCGGTATGTTTTCTGAATTATCCTTGCAATAAAAATACCCTGAAAAAAAAGTTCTGCCAATGTTCTGAAAATGAAATATGATTTTTTGTAGAATATTTAAGAATTTCTGGCACTAAGAACACCAGGGGGACCCACCATGTGGCCACGAGGGTGCAGGGCGCGCCCCCTGCCTCGTGGGCCCCATATGCCCCCCTCCACTTATTCCTGCACCCACTCACTTCGTCTTCCTCCACAAAAAATCCTCCCATAGCTCAAACCCGTGTTCTAGCTCATCTTGCTGCCATTTTTGATCTCCTTGCTCAAAGCTCCATTCACAAAACTATTTTGGGAGATTTTTCTTCGGTATGCAACTCCTCCAATGGTCCAATTAGTTTTTGTTCTAGTGCTTTACTTATTGCAAATTTTTGTTGCTTAGGTGACCCTGTTATTGAGCTTGCATGTCAATTTTATATGGTCCAAAGTAGTTTTAATGCATGATATAGCCTCTAGGCACTTGTGGGAGTACTTACTATCAATGTTGTTGAGTTTGATTCACTTTTATTTTGAGTCACTAAAAATTTCAGATATTTTTCAAAGGAAGAAAAATGTTTAGGAAATTATACCAAGGTGGTTCCTCAAGAAAGCAAGAACCCATGCTCGCGATACGTGAGCCGGAGAATGAACTACCAAGGTAAGCTCAAGTGCGGCCTTGCAAATGGTCGTCAGAGGTGTTTATGGTCAGGGCACGCATCAAGGAAGAATTTGACGCATATGTGCATAATGCTGATCTTGATGGCTTTGTGTCAGATAAGTGCCCGCAATACCACCACCTAACTGATTCCTTTGTGAGAAGATTTAGATTTACATCCTCGCGCAACTCTCACACTATTCTATTTGATCTTTATATGATAAATCATATAGCATGGACCTAGAAGATTTTAGTACTGCATGTAAATTCCCGCAGTGGGGCAAAGATTTTCTTGCTAGTATCACTGTGGGGGAATCTAGAGAAATCATGCAAGCCACCATAGGGAGCATTCATTTCCCTTCCATACATTATTTTGCTCTCTTAATAGGTAGATGCATTTATGGTAAAGATGAGGCTTGCCACATGTGTGTTACAGATCTTAGTGTCCTCAAGAGTGCGGTATTAGGTGATAAACAATATTACTTTGGGGCCATTGTTGCAAGAAGGTTGCATATTAACGGTATACGTGGAGATTTGTTTGATGGAATTTATGCAACTTGTGTAGTTAATTATCTTGATGTGCCCATACATGCAAATGGTATGGAATTTTCTCATGCTTATCTAGATTATAATGCTATGGTTCGCCATCAGTTTGTTGAGAGCAATGAACAGTTTCTCCAGTACCGACTATTCTTTGACAAACAGCGTACTGTCCATGTTGCTCTCCCTGCTCCTACTTTCTTTAACTTTGAGGCAAAAAGGAGATATGTTATAACCAGGGAGGAGGCGAATGAATATGAGAGGCAGACGGAAGTTAGTCGCTTCCGAGCTGCATCTCTTCAGGCAGTTGCTGCTACAGCTCAGTACAACCCCCACTACGACTTTGGATATCCACCAGGCCAGCAGTGGCCATAGACTAACTTAGGCCAAGAGCCTAAGCTTGGGGGAATACATATTTCTCACTGATATTATATTCATGTTCACACACTCATGCTAGTTGGCGGTGCTCATACTTTTTCATTGTACTATCCATGCTAATTTATTTTATTTCCTAAGCCTTCTTCTTGTGTGTTTGAAAAACCTTAATTAAAAACCAAAAAAAATAGTTGTAGCTTTTAGCTTGTTTACTTTCCATGCGTGTAGTAGGAGTAATTAAAAGAAAAGCCAAAAAGATTTCTCGTTCTTCTTTTGCTTGTTGGGAGCTTTCCCGTGTAAATAGTTGTATTGCTTTTCTTTTCTTTGGCGGTCGAGAGGAGAAGACCATGATGAAATTGTTGAGTGGCGAGACGATTTAACAAAGAGCACATATTACCTTGTCTTCTCCCTTGTATTAAATGCTTGGAGATTCCAGCTTAGTCCAATGCAAGTGCACTATTATTATTATCCACTCTTTTCGGTCGTGAGAGTGAAAGGCAATAATGGCCATATATGATGGACTGATGGAGATGAGAGGAGCTGGTATGAACTCGATCTATATTGTTTTTGAAAATATGATTAGTTCATCATTTTTGATTCAGCCTATTATGAACGAAACATGTTTGCAATGACAATTAGAGATTATAGTTGCTCATGCCATGCTTAATTTGCTAGGAGTTTATAATGGTTTACCTTGCATGTCAACATGCTATTAAAATGGTTGTGATGTGGTATGATAAGGTGGTATCCTCCTTTGAACGATTCGAGTGGTTTGACTTGGCACTTGTTCACGCATGTAGTTGAAACAAAATCAACATAGGCTCCACGATATTTATGTTCATGGTGATTTATATCCTACTCATGCTTGCACTCATTGTTGATTAATTTTAATGCATGTTCATGATTGTTGTCGCTCTCTAGTTCACTACTAGGAAAAGACCTACTAGTGGCGCACCAGTTTTGCCTACTAATGGCGCACTACTGGTGCGCCAATAGTACCACGCCACTAGTATTTTTTACTAATGGCGCACTAGTGGTGCGCCATTAGTATCTGATATACTAATGGCACACCACTGGTGCGCCATAAGTATAGGCCACGGTGCGCATTAGTATAGGCCACTGGTGCGCCATTAGTGTAGACCACGGTGCGCCATTAGTATAGACCATGGTGCGCCATTAGTATTTTTGAATTTTGAAGGCGGGAAAATAGTAGTGGCGCACCATCTAACCCCCACCGTGCGCCATTGCTATTTCTGAATTTGGATCTGGATCGCGATTTTTTTCCCATTTTTTGCGCGTTTTTTTGCACGATATTATTTCAAATTTTGTTCCCGTTTTTGGATCTTGTACGTTCTTTTGCCGTGTTCTTTTGCCGGAGAGGAGTTCGCCGAAGAGGAGCAGGAGGAGGTGACCGGAGATGCGCTCGGCTACGTCACCGGAGAGGAGGAGGAGGTCGCCGGAGAGGAGTTCACCGGAGCATCGGAGAGGAGGAAGGAGAAACCATGAGGGGATGGGAGGAGAGGAGGGAGGAGGAGCTCACCGGAGATGAGGGAGGAGGAGCTCACCGGAGA
>NC_041390.1:48710157-48710915 GCF_002162155.2 Triticum dicoccoides | reverse complement strand
AGGAGGAGGAGGTCGCCGGAGAGGAGGAGGAGGTCGCCGGAGAGGAGGAGGAGGAGGTCGCCGGAGAGGAGGAGGGTAGTATGGTGGAGGAGAGAAGGGAAGATGGAGTGGAGGAGAGGAGGAGATGGAATGGTGGAGAGGTGGAGTGGAGGAGAAGAATAAAGAGGTAAGGAGGAGAGGACACGCCCAGCCATATATACGGCATAGTAATGGCGCACCGTGGGCAGGTGCGCCATTACTATTTTATTTTTTATTTTTTTTATTTTTTTTGAATTTTGAAGGTGGGAAGATACTAATGGCGCACCATGGGCAGGGGCGCCATTAGTAACTTTTTTTTTATTTTGAATTTTGAAGGCAGGAAGATAGTAATGGCGCACCATGGGCAGGTGCGCCATTAGTAAGTTTGAATTTTTTGCCTCTCCAGATCTTAAAAGCCCCGTATCTTTTTTCTGTTAGGTTTTTGCCTCTCGGATGTAACTTTTCGAGTAGATGATTTTTCATATAAAAAACTTTTTCATTCGAGTTCATATGCAAAAGTTATGCCAATTTTTACAAATTCTCGAGAGATTTTGCAAAAAAGTCGAAAATTCATGTTTGTAAATTTTGCTAACAACTAGACCACATATCACATGGGAATCTTATTTTCTTTTCTTTTTTTGACATTTCTATCATTTTCTTTTTTTGAATCTGAAAAGGCGGTCCACGCGCGGGGGTGGGGGGTGCATTCTGGGGAATGTTTGGGCCAAATTACTAATGGC
>NC_041390.1:48706476-48709905 GCF_002162155.2 Triticum dicoccoides | reverse complement strand
GGTGCGCCATTACTGGTTCAACTAGTAATGGCGCACCACTCCCACTGTGCGCCATTAGTAGTTTAAAAATAAAAATAAAAAAATTTTGAAAAAAAATTTGAAACATAATTACTAATGGCGCACCGTGGGAGTGGTGCGCCATTACTAGTTGAACTAGTAATGGCGCACCATCCCACGGTGCGCCATTAGTAGTCTTGAAAAAACTAATTTTTTTACTAATGCCGCACCATGGATGTGCGCACCACATCAGTGGTTGGTCGCTTCCTAGTCTTTTTCTAGCCTTCACTTGTACTAAGCGGGAATACTGCTTGTGCATCCACTTCCATAAACCCCAAAGTTATTCCATATGAGTCCACTATATCTTCATATATGCGGTATCTACCTGCCGTTCCAAGTAAATTTGTATGTGCCTAGCTCTAAACCTTCAAATGAAATTTTGTTTTGTATGCTCGAATAGCTCTTGTATCAAGTAGAGCTATCTATATCTTACATGCTAGGTGGGTTATTCTCACGATGAGTGGACTCCGCTCATCACTCACGAGAAAATGGCTGGTAACCGGGATGCCCAGTCCCATGCTTAAAATAAATCAAAATAATGGCAAACAAAACTCCCCCAGGATTGTTGTTACTTGGAGGCACCCGTTGTTCTGGGCAAGCCATGGATTGATGCTTGTTGGTTGTGGGGGGGGTATAAACTTAACCATTCTGTTTGGGAACCGCCTATATTGTGTCTAGCATGGAAGATATCGAGATCTCTTGGTTGTTATGTTGACAATGAAAGTATGCCACTCAAAATATTATTTATCTCTATTTCAAAACTTGAGCTCTGGCACCTCTACAAATCCCTGCTTCCCTCTGCGGAGGTCCTATCTATTTACTTTTATGTTGAGTCACCATCCTCTTATTAAAAAGCACCAGTTGGATAGCACCGCTGTCATTTGCATGCATTGCTAATAATTTACATTGAGTATGACTGTGATTGGATCTCTTTTACCATGAATTACAATGTCTAGTTAGTCCTCGATCTTCAGGTTTGCTCTGCATTTATGTTTTGCTGTCTCAGAAAGGGCTAGCGAGATACCATCTTGTTATATCATATTATGATTGTTTTGAGAAAGTGTTTTCTTCCAAGATTTATTATTATTGCTCGCTAGTTGATTATGCAATTGATATGAGTAAACATGAGACCTAAATGTTATTGTGAATATGGTTAGTTCATAATCTTTGCTGAAAACTTGAACGTTGGCCTTACATATTTGCAACAAGAAGATCAATCAGAGTTTGTAAAAGTTTTTTTTTATCACTTTCAGTTTTTCAACTGAATTGCTCGAGGACAAGCAAAGGTTTAAGCTTGGGGGAGTTGATACGTCTCCAACGTATCTAATTTTCCAAACACTTTTGCCCTCGTTTTGGACTCTAACTTGCATGATTTGAATGGAACTAACCCGGACTGACGCTATTTTTAGCAGAATTGCCATGGTGTTATTTTTGTGCAGAAATAAAAGTTCTCGGAATGACCTGAAAATTAACGGAGACACATTTTGGAGTTAATAAAAAATACTGGCTAAAGAGTCAACACCAGGGGGCCCTCACCCTATCCACGAGGGTGCAGGGCGCCCCCCCCCTTGGGTTGTGCCCCTGCCTGTTGGGCCCCCTGAGGCTCCACCGACGTCAACCCTGACTCCATATATTCACGTTTGGGGAGAAAAAAATCAAAGAGAAGGATTCATCGTGTTTTACGATACGGAGCCTCTGCCAAGCCCTAATCTCTCTCGGGAGGGCTGATTTGGAGTCCATCCGGGACTCCGGAGAGGGGAATCCGTGGCCGTCGTCATCATCAACATTCCTCCATCACCAATTTCATTATGCTCACCACCGTGCGTGAGTAATTCCATCGTAGGCTAGCTAGACGGTGATGGGTTCACTACTAGGGAAAAGGCTAGCAGCAGCGCGGGTTTTAGGCCTATCAGCAGCGCGGGTACCCGCGCTACCAATAAGGCGCTACAGCTAACGTATAGCAGTAGCGCTGTTCCACCCGCGCTACTGCTACACAAGTGTTGCAGCAGCGCGCTTAACGGAACCTCGCTGCTGCTAATAGCTATAGCACGCTTCCCCTGTGCGCGCTACTGCTACAACCGCGCTGCTGCTAACTTTTCTACACTCGCTACTGCTAATTTTAGTAGTTTTTTGTTTTTTTCGGCATATTTGTTTCGTATTGAACAGGCTTTATAGAAGAATCTTTAGCACATACAAATGTCATCATGATAGACATACAGATGCCTGCGAGACCACAAATGTAATCATAACATATACATACAATAATCTCGTCATAATCATCATCCAACACAAAGTGGTATCTTGTCATCATCTCGAAAATAGCGATACATGCATGTCTCGAATACTTGCAACTACAACGTCATCCATCTAAACAAAGTTATACGCGAGAAGAGCTATCACTATGAGTGAGAGCGGAAATATGCAGTACATGAGATGGCGGTTATGAGTCCTCTCTAGCGCTAGCGTGAACCTCAAGTAACTAGCTTCTCCTTCTTGTCTGCTTTTGAAGCCTTTATGGTTGGCGTCCGAGAACCCATTCACTTGCGCCTAACACTCATGCCACTCGTTGTACACCCCCGGAACCTTCCCTTTGTACACGACATAGCAGTTCCATCTCGCCATCAAGAAACTAGGTACCTGTTAGAGATGAATGTTCATGAAGAGGATGTACAATCATATATATGCAACAAAATATACTAGAGAACACCGAAAAAGAAAGGGTTAGCAACTAGATGCAACAACATTACGCAAATTAATTAACTAGAGGTACGCAGGTCATCATACGCAAACTAACAAAGTAGCGTTACGCAAGTTCGGCAGGGATCATGGACATCACACAGTTGCATCACTACAAATAGTATACAAGTGCAACCGACACATATCATCATCATCGGCATCATCAATAACTAGAAGTTCCATTAGTGTAGACCACGGTGCGCCATTAGTATAGACCATGGTGCGCCATTAGTATTTTTGAATTTTGAAGGCGGGAAAATAGTAGTGGCGCACCATCTAACCCCCACCCTGCGCCATTGCTATTTTTGAATTTGGATCTGGATCGCGATTTTTTTCCCATTTTTTGCGCGTTTTTTTGCACGATATTATTTCAAATTTTGTTCCCGTTTTTGGATCTTGTACGTTCTTTTGCCGTGTTCTTTTGCCGGAGAGGAGTTCGCCGAAGAGGAGCAGGAGGAGGTGACCGGAGATGCGCTCGCCTACGTCACCGGAGAGGAGGAGGAGGTCGCCGGAGAGGAGTTCACCGGAGCATCGGAGAGGAGGAAGGAGAAACCATGAGGGGATGGGAGGAGAGGAGGGAGGAGGAGCTCACCAGAGATGAGGGAGGAGGAGCTCACCGGAGAGGAGGGAGGAGAA
>NC_041390.1:48705606-48706346 GCF_002162155.2 Triticum dicoccoides | reverse complement strand
GAGAGGAGGAGGAGGTCGCCGGAGAGGAGGAGGAGGAGGTCGCCGGAGAGGAGGAGGGTAGTATGGTGGAGGAGAGAAGGGAAGATGGAGTGGAGGAGAGGAGGAGATGGAATGGTGGAGAGGTGGAGTGGAGGAGAAGAATGAAGAGGTAAGGAGGAGAGGACACGCCCAGCCATATATACGGCATAGTAATGGCGCACCGTGGGCAGGTGCGCCATTACTATTTTATTTTTTATTTTTTTTATTTTTTTTGAATTTTGAAGGTGGGAAGATACTAATGGCGCACCATGGGCAGGTGCGCCATTAGTAACTTTTTTTTTATTTTGAATTTTGAAGGCAGGAAGATAGTAATGGCGCACCATGGGCAGGTGCGCCATTAGTAAGTTTGAATTTTTTGCCTCTCCAGATCTTAAAAGCCCCGTATCTTTTTTCTGTTAGGTTTTTGCCTCTCGGATGTAACTTTTCGAGTAGATGATTTTTCATATAAAAAACTTTTTCATTCGAGTTCATATGCAAAAGTTATGCCAATTTTTACAAATTCTCGAGAGATTTTGCAAAAAAGTCGAAAATTCATGTTTGTAAATTTTGCTAACAACTAGACCACATATCACATGGGAATCTTATTTTCTTTTCTTTTTTTGACATTTCTATCATTTTCTTTTTTTGAATCTGAAAAGGCGGTCCACGCGCGGGGGTGGGGGGTGCATTCTGGGGAATGTTTGGGCCAAATTACTAATGGC
>NC_041390.1:48702112-48705514 GCF_002162155.2 Triticum dicoccoides | reverse complement strand
TCAACTAGTAATGGCGCACCACTCCCACTGTGCGCCATTAGTAGTTTAAAAATAAAAATAAAAAAATTTTGAAAAAAAATTTGAAACATAATTACTAATGGCGCACCGTGGGAGTGGTGCGCCATTACTAGTTGAACTAGTAATGGCGCACCATCCCACGGTGCGCCATTAGTAGTTTTGAAAAAACTAATTTTTTTACTAATGCCGCACCATGGATGTGCGCACCACATCAGTGGTTGGTCGCTTCCTAGTCTTTTTCTAGCCTTCACTTGTACTAAGCGGGAATACTGCTTGTGCATCCACTTCCATAAACCCCAAAGTTATTCCATATGAGTCCACCATATCTTCATATATGCGGTATCTACCTGCCTTTCCAAGTAAATTTGTATGTGCCTAGCTCTAAACCTTCAAATGAAATTTTGTTTTGTATGCTCGAATAGCTCTTGTATCAAGTAGAGCTATCTATATCTTACATGCTAGGTGGGTTATTCTCACGATGAGTGGACTCCGCTCATCACTCACGAGAAAATGGCTGGTAACCGGGATGCCCAGTCCCATGCTTAAAATAAATCAAAATAATGGCAAACAAAACTCCCCCAGGATTGTTGTTACTTGGAGGCACCCGTTGTTCTGGGCAAGCCATGGATTGATGCTTGTTGGTTGTGGGGGGGGGTATAAACTTAACCATTCTGTTTGGGAACCGCCTATATTGTGTCTAGCATGGAAGATATCGAGATCTCTTGGTTGTTATTTTGACAATGAAAGTATGCCACTCAAAATATTATTTATCTCTGTTTCAAAACTTGAGCTCTGGCACCTCTACAAATCCCTGCTTCCCTCTGCGGAGGTCCTATCTATTTACTTTTATGTTGAGTCACCATCCTCTTATTAAAAAGCACCAGTTGGAGAGCACCGCTGTCATTTGCATGCATTGCTAATAATTTACATTGAGTATGACTGTGATTGGATCTCTTTTACCATGAATTACAATGTCTAGTTAGTCCTCGATCTTCAGGTTTGCTCTGCATTTATGTTTTGCTGTCTCAGAAAGGGCTAGCGAGATACCATCTAGTTATATCATATTATGATTGTTTTGAGAAAGTGTTTTCTTCCAAGATTTATTATTATTGCTCGCTAGTTGATTATGCAATTGATATGAGTAAACATGAGACCTAAATGTTATTGTGAATATGGTTAGTTCATAATCTTTGCTGAAAACTTGAACGTTGGCCTTACATATTTGCAACAAGAAGATCAATCAGAGTTTGTAAAAGTTTTTCTTTATTACTTTCAGTTTTTCAACTGAATTGCTCGAGGACAAGCAAAGGTTTAAGCTTGGGGGAGTTGATACGTCTCCAACGTATCTAATTTTCCAAACACTTTTGCCCTCGTTTTGGACTCTAACTTGCATGATTTGAATGGAACTAACCCGGACTGACGCTATTTTTAGCAGAATTGCCATGGTGTTATTTTTGTGCAGAAATAAAAGTTCTCGGAATGACCTGAAAATTAATGGAGACACGTTTTGGAGTTAATAAAAAATACTGGCTAAAGAGTCAACACCAGGGGGCCCTCACCCTATCCACGAGGGTGCAGGGCGCCCCCCCCTTGGGTTGTGCCCCTGCCTGTTGGGCCCCCTGAGGCTCCACCGACGTCAACCCTGACTCCATATATTCACGTTTGGGGAGAAAAAAATCAAAGAGAAGGATTCATCGTGTTTTACGATACGGAGCCTCTGCCAAGCCCTAATCTCTCTCGGGAGGGCTGATTTGGAGTCCATCCGGGACTCCGAAGAGGGGAATCCGTGGCCGTCGTCATCATCAACATTCCTCCATCACCAATTTCATTATGCTCACCACCGTGCGTGAGTAATTCCATCGTAGGCTAGCTAGACGGTGATGGGTTCACTACTAGGGAAAAGGCTAGCAGCAGCGCGGGTTTTAGGCCTATCAGCAGCGCGGGTACCCGCGCTACCAATAAGGCGCTACAGCTAACGTATAGCAGTAGCGCTGTTCCACCCGCACTACTGCTACACAAGTGTTGCAGCAGCGCGCTTAACGGAACCTCGCTGCTGCTAATAGCTATAGCACGCTTCCCCTGTGCGCGCTACTGCTACAACCGCGCTGCTGCTAACTTTTCTACACTCGCTACTGCTAATTTTAGTAGTTTTTTGTTTTTTTCGGCATATTTGTTTCGTATTGAACAGGCTTTATAGAAGAATCTTTAGCACATACAAATGTCATCATGATAGACATACAAATGCCTGCGAGACCACAAATGTAATCATAACATATACATACAAATAGTCTCGTCATAATCATCATCCAACACAAAGTGGTATCTTGTCATCATCTCGAAAATAGCGATACATGCATGTCTCGAATACTTGCAACTACAACGTCATCCATCTAAACAAAGTTATACGCGAGAAGAGCTATCACTATGAGTGAGAGCGGAAATATGCAGTACATGAGATGGCGGTTATGAGTCCTCTCTAGCGCTAGCGTGAACCTCAAGTAACTAGCTTCTCCTTCTTGTCTGCTTTTGAAGCCTTTATGGTTGGCGTCCGAGAACCCATTCACTTGCGCCTAACACTCATGCCACTCGTTGTACACCCCCGGAACCTTCCCTTTGTACACGACATAGCAGTTCCATCTCGCCATCAAGAAACTAGGTACCTGTTAGAGATGAATGTTCATGAAGAGGATGTACAATCATATATATGCAACAAAATATACTAGAGAACACCGAAAAAGAAAGGGTTAGCAACTAGATGCAACAACATTACGCAAATTAATTAACTAGAGGTACGCAGGTCATCATACACAAACTAACAAAGTAGCGTTACGCAAGTTCGGCAGGGATCATGGACATCACACGGTTGCATCACTACAAATAGTATATACAAGTTCAACCGACACATATCATCATCATCGGCATCATCAATAACTAGAAGTTCCATTAGTGTAGACCACGGTGCGCCATTAGTATAGACCATGGTGCACCATTAGTATTTTTGAATTTTGAAGGCGGGAAAATAGTAGTGGCGCACCATCTAACCCCCACCGTGCGCCATTGCTATTTTTGAATTTGGATCTGGATCGCGATTTTTTTCCCATTTTTTGCTCGTTTTTTTGCACGATATTATTTCAAATTTTGTTCCCGTTTTTGGATCTTGTACGTTCTTTTGCCGTGTTCTTTTGCCGGAGAGGAGTTCGCCGAAGAGGAGAAGGAGGAGGTGACCGGAGATGCGCTCGCCTACGTCACCGGAGAGGAGGAGGAGGTCGCCGGAGAGGAGTTCACCGGAGCATCGGAGAGGAGGAAGGAGAAACCATGAGGGGATGGGAGGAGAGGAGGGAGGAGGAGCTCACCGGAGATGAGGGAGGAGGAGCTCACCGGAGA
>NC_041390.1:48694140-48701923 GCF_002162155.2 Triticum dicoccoides | reverse complement strand
GGAGGAGGAGGTCGCCGGAGAGGAGGAAGAGGAGGTCGCCAGAGAGGAGGAGGGTAGTATGGTGGAGGAGAGAAGGGAAGATGGAGTGGAGGAGAGGAGGAGATGGAATGGAGGAGAGGTGGAGTGGAGGAGAAGAATGAAGAGGTAAGGAGGAGAGGACACGCCCAGCCATATATACGGCATAGTAATGGCGCACCATGGGCAGGTGCGCCATTACTAATTTTTTTTTTAATTTATTTTGAATTTTGAAGGTGGGAAGATACTAATGGCGCACCATGGGCAGGTGCGCCATTAGTAACTTTTTTTTTATTTTGAATTTTGAAGGCAGGAAGATAGTAATGGCGCACCATGGGCAGGTGCGCCATTAGTAAGTTTGAATTTTTTGCCTCTCCAGATCTTAAAAGCCCCGTATCTTTTTTCTGTTAGGTTTTTGCCTCTCGGATGTAACTTTTCGAGTAGATGATTTTTCATATAAAAAACTTTTTCATCCGAGTTCGTATGCAAAAGTTATGCCAATTTTTACAAATTCTCGAGAGATTTTGCAAAAAAGTCGAAAAATCATGTTTGTAAATTTTGCTAACAACTAGACCACATATCACATGGGAATCTTATTTTCTTTTCTTTTTTCACATTTCTATCATTTTCTTTTTTTGAATCTGAAAAGGCGGTCCACGCGCGGGGGTGGGGGGTGCATTCTGGGGAATGTTTGGGCCAAATTACTAATGGCGCACCGTGGGATGGTGCGCCATTACTGGTTCAACTAGTAATGGCGCACCACTCCCACTGTGCGCCATTAGTAGTTTAAAAATAAAAATAAAAAAAATTTGAAAAAAAATTTGAAACATAATTACTAATGGCGCACCGTGGGAGTGGTGCGCCATTACTAGTTGAACTAGTAATGGCGCACCATCCCACGGTGCGCCATTAGTAGTTTTGAAAAAACTAATTTTTTTACTAATGCCGCACCATGAATGTGCGCACCACATCAGTGGTTGGTCCCTTCCCAGTCTTTTTCTAGCCTTCACTTGTACTAAGCGGGAATACTGCTTGTGCATCCACTTCCATAAACCCCAAAGTTATTCCATATGAGTCCACCATATCTTCATATATGCGGTATCTACCTGCCGTTCCAAGTAAATTTGTATGTGCCTAGCTCTAAACCTTCAAATGAAATTTTGTTTTGTATGCTCGAAAGCTCTTGTATCAAGTAGAGCTATCTATATCTTACATGCTAGGTGGGTTATTCTCACGATGAGTGGACTCCGCTCATCACTCACGAGAAAATGGCTGGTAACCGGGATGCCTAGTCCCATGCTTAAAATAAATCAAAATAATGGCAAACAAAACTCCCCCAGGATTGTTGTTAGTTGGAGGCACCCGTTGTTCCGGGCAAGCCATGGATTGATGCTTGTTGGTTGTGGGGGGGGGGGTATAAACTTAACCATTCTGTTTGGGAACCGCCTATATTGTGTGTAGCATGGAAGATATCGAGATCTCTTGGTTGTTATGTTGACAATGAAAGTATGCCACTCAAAATATTATTTATCTCTGTTTTGAAACTTGAGCTCTGGCACCTCTACAAATCCCTGCTTCCCTCTGCGAAGGTCCTATCTATTTACGTTTATGTTGAGTCACCATCCTCTTATTAAAAAGCACCAGTTGGAGAGCACCACTGTCATTTGCATGCATTGCTAATAATTTACATTGAGTATGACTGTGATTGGATCTCTTTTACCATGAATTACAATGTCTAGTTAGTCCTCGATCTTCAGGTTTGCTCTGCATTTATGTTTTGCTGTCTCAGAAAGGGCTAGCGAGATACCATCTTGTTCTATCATATTATGATTGTTTTGAGAAAGTGTTTTCTTCCAAGATTTATTATTATTGCTCGCTAGTTGATTATGCAATTGATATGAGTAAACATGAGACCTAAATGTTATTGTGAATATGGTTAGTTCATAATCTTTGCTGAAAACTTGAACGTTGGCCTTACATATTTGCAACAAGTAGATCAAACAGAGTTTGTAAAAGTTTTTCTTTATCACTTTCAGTTTTTCAACTGAATTGCTCGAGGACAAGCAAAGGTTTAAGCTTGGGGGAGTTGATACATCTCCAACGTATCTAATTTTCCAAACACTTTTGCCCTCGTTTTGGACTCTAACTTGCATGATTTGAATGGAACTAACCCGGACTGACGCTATTTTTAGCAGAATTGCCATGGTGTTATTTTTGTGCAGAAATAAAAGTTCTCGGAATGACCTGAAAATTAACGGAGACACGTTTTGGAGTTAATAAAAAATACTGGCTAAAGAGTCAACACCAGGGGGCCCTCACCCTATCCACGAGGGTGCAGGGCGCCCCCCCCCCTTGGGTTGTGCCCCTGCCTGTTGGGCCCCCTGAGGCTCCACCGACGTCAACCCTGACTCCATATATTCACGTTTGGGGAGAAAAAAATCAAAGAGAAGGATTCATCGTGTTTTACGATACGGAGCCTCTGCCAAGCCCTAATCTCTCTCGGGAGGGCTGATTTGGAGTCCATCCGGGACATCGAAGAGGGGAATCCGTGGCCGTCGTCATCATCAACATTCCTCCATCACCAATTTCATTATGCTCACCACCGTGCGTGAGTAATTCCATCGTAGGCTAGGTAGACGGTGATGGGTTCACTACTAGGGAAAAGGCTAGCAGCAGCGCGGGTTTTAGGCCTATCAGCAGCGCGGGTACCCGCGCTACCAATAAGGCGCTACAGCTAACGTATAGCAGTAGCGCTGTTCCACCCGCACTACTGCTACACAAGTGTTGCAGCAGCGCGCTTAACGGAACCTCGCTGCTGCTAATAGCTATAGCACGCTTCCCCTGTGCGCGCTACTGCTACAACCGCGCTGCTGCTAACTTTTCTACACTCGCTACTGCTAATTTTAGTAGTTTTTTGTTTTTTTCGGCATATTTGTTTCGTATTGAACAGGCTTTATAGAAGAATCTTTAGCACATACAAATGTCATCATGATAGACATACAAATGCCTGCGAGACCACAAATGTAATCATAACATATACATACAAATAGTCTCGTCATAATCATCATCCAACACAAAGTGGTATCTTGTCATCATCTCGAAAATAGCGATACATGCATGTCTCGAATACTTGCAACTACAACGTCATCCATCTAAACAAAGTTATACGTGAGAAGAGCTATCACTATGAGTGAGAGCGGAAATATGCAGTACATGAGATGGCGGTTATGAGTCCTCTCTAGCGCTAGCGTGAACCTCAAGTAACTAGCTTCTCCTTCTTGTCTGCTTTTGAAGCCTTTATGGTTGGCGTCCGAGAACCCATTCACTTGCGCCTAACACTCATGAGACTCGTTGTACACCCCCGGAACCTTCCCTTTGTACACGACATAGCAGTTCCATCTCGCCATCAAGAAACTAGGTACCTGTTAGAGATGAATGTTCAGGAAGAGGATGTACAATCATATATATGCAACAAAATATACTAGAGAACACCGAAAAAGAAAGGGTTAGCAACTAGATGCAACATACATTACGCAAATTAATTAACTAGAGGTACGCAGGTCATCGTACGCAAACTAACAAAGTAGCGTTACGCAAGTTCAGCAGGGATCATGGACATCACACAGTTGCATCACTACAAATAGTATACAAGTTCAACCGACACATATCATCATCATCGGCATCATCAATAACTAGAAGTTCCATCCTTCCATATCATCGATGATGGACCCTAGCTTCTTGAATGGCGTGAGGTCTATACATTGCATGCCTATGCGAGTTCGGACGTCAGCTCGCGATATAGGGCCGTGGTGGAACATCCCCTTCTCATCGACGACTTCTTTAGTGATGATCGTCGCAATGTCGCTTTGGATGCGAAAGAAGTCATCTCTAAGTTTATAATCCGCTTCTCCATGAGATTCTAGTCACTTGTGGATATGATCATCATTTCTGCTTCTCATGCGAAGCTTTTGGTGATCCGTGTTGAACTGATTCATGAGATGGAGGATGTACAATCCATCCTTCTTTCTTGGTTTTGGGACTTGGATGCAGGAGAAGTTAGTTTTATGCGCGGAACCCATCTTCTTGTTCCTTTGTTTCCTGATCTGCATGTGGCCACCTCTAAAGCTGAAGCCTTGGAGAGCATCATCTAGAATATTCATTATGTGGGTGTAGTCTTTTTTCTCGTAGTCTTTGGAAGGGTCAAAATACACGGCGTGGGAGATTTGCGGATAAAGAACGATAAGGACGGCGCGCTCGTTGCTGCGGGGAAAAGACACCTCAAATTATTCCCCATAGAGAGAGAAGGAATGATTGAAATGTATGAAAGGGTTGTTCAAAACTGACTTACTTTGGATGATAAGGCACGAGGACAATTTCCCGGTCCTTATTCTGTACCATGAAGTTTTGGAGGTAGTCCCTAGCAGTTTCACGCTCAAAGTCGCCGAGACTCAAGAAAGACTCGTGCATGTAGTACGGATCCGCCACACAGATTTGCGAGACTTCTTCACTGTTCATGACAGAGCTCATATGTAGCGCAAAAAGGCGGACGATTGTAAAATCGAGCCGCCTTGTCAGAAACATCTCAAAGATATGGTCAAACTGTAGGAAGAACACCTCCGCGGGCCGTGTCTCGATGTAGCACTTCCCCTCAGGCACACGAGCCGCGTATGTCGGATATCCTGGATCCTTTGAGGCTAGTAGGCTTTTCTCAGTCGACAGCACATGGTCGTGCAGTCTCCTGAGATCCCCTGATAGTGCCTCTAGTGGTTTCGGCGATAGCATCGGCTCGCCCGTGAGATGGAACATGGCCGCACCTTTCACGGGTACACGCTCTTCAGAATGCATCATTTGGCTGCTATGTGCTCTGGCTTGTTTGGAGGCAGCTATCTTCCCCGATCTCTTTCTCTCCTTTTTCTTGGGCACACCTTCTAGACCCTTCCTTAACCCCTGCCCCGGTGTTCCCGGGCTAAGTACTGTACGACTCTCGTGCTCGGATAGTTGAGCCTGTGTTGAGGCGGCATCTTCAGGCGTGTCCTGTGAGGATTTCATGAAGAGAGACTTTTTGCAATCCCTACTACGACCTTCCTGCTCAGGCATATCATCCATATCCTCATTAGCAAGCTGATAGCCCGATTCGTCATATGGTTGACTCATCAATTCTATGTCACAGTCATCCGCGTTTGTATTGAGGAAATCCATAGGGTCGACCTCCGTCTCGTCATCCATTCTCTGTTCTACAGGATAAATTACATCAGCCAGCACTATTGCACCCCCTTCATCATGTCTTCCACCGCTCTCACCCGGCACTACAGGAGCTGGTAATTGCGTAGGCGTGGTGGTGGTCTCCGCACATGCTTGTTGATGTGTGGTTATTGGTGTGCTCTCGGCTGGCTCCAGACGAATAAGATTCTTCAGCCATAGCAGCACCCAACCCTTGCAGCATCCAATCCGCGGTGGGGTCTTGTCGTCCGCTCCCACATGCTGTACTGGAGGAGGCAAATCCTCGTGCCCCGATTTCACACTGGACAAGCTAACCCTGAAGTGCCCAGCAGGGATCGGCTGGTTGTGGAATGTGGGTTGCAAGGGGTCCATTATCATCCCCTTTCCCACGTCCACCTTCTGGCCTTTGATCAAGTAGAGTATGGTGCACGGGGTTTCTTTCGCCTGCAAACACATATGTATGTGGCGTAAAACATCCGAAAGACAACAAAAATGGAATATTATATATATATGTTGGTGCGACATGTAATTACCGTGACGGCGTCGAGCTCAACCAAAGATGAAGGCCCACCAAGCGCGCCAGAGACTGAGGACGGGCTGCTATGAGCGGGAGCGGCTGCGAGAGGAGGCCCAGTTGCGTGAGCAAGTGATGGTGCGATGGTGTTGTTGTTCATGGAGTTGCTCCCGACGAAACTAGGCAACGGGAAATCATGTACCGTCTTGTCTGGATTTTCCTTCGTCCAGTTGATGATAACTGGAACCAAGTTAGTAGCTAAATCATTTCTGCAGGCAGTTACAGCTGCATTGACTGCCTGCTGTAGCAACTCATATTTGTCCTCGGCTGCTTTTTTCGCGTCCTCAGCTGCTTTTTTCTCGACCGCAAGCTTCACCTTCGCGTCAATGTCCGCCTGACTAAACTTGTTTTTCTGCTTCGTGGCCTCCGGGCCCTCGTTGTAAAACACCTTCCACGTGGCGCCATCTCCAGCGCCGTGCACACGACCATATTGCGGCCGCTGGCCCAAAGGGAGTCCCTTAAGTTCGTTCAAGGCCCAGTTTTCGGCTGCAAGCTGGTGTTGCTTCTCCAGTAGTCTAATCAATTTCCTCGTGCTCTTGTTCATGTAAAAAACCTTTTTCTCCTTGTCCCACTTGTAGCGGGCCCTGATGAAGTCATGCTCCAAGGGGTTGGTGAACTTCGCAAAGGGGTCTGGGAGACCCGCGGCTTCACGTTCCGCGTCCTCCTTATCCCATATGGGCCTTTTACCGAGGTAGCCACGGCTTGCGAGGCGATGCTTCCCCATGTTCCTTTGCTGAAGGCTCTTGAATTTCGCAGCCTTAGCCTTGGCGTCCTCGGTAGCGCAAGCGTCCTTGAACTTTTCGAACTCCTCTTCCGTAAGTGTCGGATTTTCCTCCAGAATCTTGGACAGGGGTTCCTCGGCCTCAAAAGCTCGTTTCACCCTCGATTTCCAGGAGGCCAAATCATTGCTGAACATGCCCATGGCGTGATTGTTAATCTTTTTCATCTTCGGATCATCCCATGGTTGTTCTATGTTATCATCCTGATCGGGGAACTTGAATCCCTTGTGCAACTTCGTTAGGAGCAACTGCGTCAAATGTTCTTTACTCCTTAAGTCATCGTCATTGATGCTCGTGCATTCCCGTAGGATGCATCCTACTTGGTTCCCATAGCACTTGCGAGGTTCTTTCGGCTCTAACGGCTCAAACTTGCCAGGTGCCATCTTTGTGATCACAAGTCGTCCAATCCCTACTTTGTTAGGTTTTCGTATCCTCTGCTTCTTATGCCTCTTTTCGGTACCGGCATCGGCGCCGATATCTTCCCCGGCGGTACCTTCCCCACCGGTCTTGACGCCGCCATCGGTGCCGGCGCCGTCGGTGTCGGTGTTGGCGTCAGTACCATCATCGAGGCGGACCTGCAAACCTTGCTTAGCAGTCAAAAAGTCGAGGTAGTCTTTTCACCCTCATAATCCACCTCGTCTGCATCTTGGTCAGAAGGCCCAGTCTCTTCGTTATTCGACATGTTTTCTATGATTAAGTGTCCTCATTTATTTCTAAAATTACGAATAAATGAGAAATGAGATAAAAAAGATATCTATGTGGCAGCACTCGATATGCCAACTATGTAGCACAAATCATGCCTTTATTCACGGGAAATTCGGCATGACCTTTCCTAAAAAATGGACATATCGAGCGCCTGAAATTCACCGGAACGAAAATGAATCAACATTCCGGCGTAGCATAGCCAACTCGGATCATTTACCAAAACATGACGTGTCCAAAACATGACATCTCCACATATCACATGTCCAGTTCAAATTTGCATATAAATACGTAACTAAATAGATAACCTAATTAACATAACTAAAACCTAAGTAAATTAACCCTAGCTAGCAGAGAGAGAGGGGGGTGGTTTACAGAGGGTGCAGGGCGAGGAGGCAGGCCCGACGACGGCCGAGGTTGGGAGGGGAGGAAGCAGAGGAGGGACGCGAGGGCCGACGGGTCGGGGGCGAGCGCCGGTGCCGGGGGCGAGCGC
>NC_041390.1:48682347-48693674 GCF_002162155.2 Triticum dicoccoides | reverse complement strand
GTGCCGGGGTCGGCCGCGGTGGGGTCAGGGGCGGCGGGGTCGGGGGAGAGCGCGCCGGGGTCGGGGCCGGGCGCGGCGGTGCGACGGGGCCGGGGAAGAGAGAGTTGGGATTTGGGGGAAAAGAGGCGGGATGAAGCAGGGAGAGGGAGAACTTTGGTTTAAGTGGACATAGCAATAGCGCGTTTACATGAAACGCGCTACTACTACCTCGACTAGCTATAGCGGTTTTCTGCAGAAACCGATACTGCTACCTTGACTAGCTGTAGCTCTTTTTCACTAAAGCGCTGCTGCTATAACCAGTTTCCCTTTTTTCTTTTCCTCGGCATAATAGGAACATACATATTACATCATTGGACCCTTGCATAATAATGGCTAAGTGTGTATACAAAATAGGAACGTATATATATTATATCATTGGACCCATGCATAATAATGGCTAATTAAGTGTGTATACAAAATAGGAACATATATATATATATATTACATCATTTGACAGATTCCTCAGTGCTGACGTTTTCGTTTTTGAGTCAGTTTCTTTCCCTTCTTGTTCGTCGAAGAATAATTGAGCCCCTCATTGTGACTTTTCCTTTTCCATGGAGT
Organism: Triticum dicoccoides; assembly: GCF_002162155.2. Taxonomy (NCBI): domain Eukaryota; kingdom Viridiplantae; phylum Streptophyta; class Magnoliopsida; order Poales; family Poaceae; genus Triticum; species Triticum dicoccoides. The sequence goes on along the minus strand of NC_041390.1, from coordinate 48,693,074 downwards.
ACGATTTTTCTTTGGTAATGTAGTATTGATTCTTCTTTTGATGTAAACTTCATCATCATCGTTATCTTCCCTCATTGGGATGCCATACTGATCATAGTCTTCCTCGTTGGCGACTCCATCCATTCCAATGATGTTTCTTTTGCCTTTCCTCACGACAACACGACTGGGATTGCATGGGTCGGTTATGAAGAAGCATTGTGTCACGTGCTTAGCGTGTACCCATGGCTCGTTTTTTGCGATAGCGTTCACGGTAGCGCTCTTGGCGTCGGGTATAGTCATGGTAGTGAAAATCCGGCTTTCTCTTTCGACATTCTTAGCCCATCTGACACGGAACATTGTCGTGTTGTGCAGTCCAGAGTAGTCAAGCTCCCAGATCTCCTCGACCCTTCCATAAAATCGTTCAGTTGCGCCATTGTCGCTGCCGGTCATGCATTCCATCGTCACCCCCGAGTTCTGATATTCATCATTGTCCATATCTTTGGCCTCCGTGTAGAACGTGTATCCGTTTATATCATATGCCTGATAGGTTACGAGGTTGGGCGAGGGGCCATGTGCTAAGGCGTATATGAGCAATCCGTCCTTAGAGCCCTCCTTCGGGCGATTAGCAATAATATGATCTTTGAACCAATGCAGGAAAGTGGAGTTGTGCTCTCTAGTAACTTCGGCGTCCGTCCTGCATACCCCCCGGTCACGATACTTCTTTGTGATAATTTCTTTGTGTAGTGCCACGAAAGGATCTACCTCGTCTAGGTGTTGTAGCACTACCAAGTTTGCTCTGTCAAAGTTGCTGCGTAGATCTGAGTATGCCACGTGCAGTTCCCTGCGACTGTTGCAGTGACCTTCTCCTTCGAGCCTTCCATCGTGCTTGTTAACGGGCAAACCAACACTAACACCAGGCGGCTGGTCTGCACCATATAGAAAATTCTCACAGAAAGAGATGCACTCTTGTGTCAAATAGCCCTGGACGATGCATCCGTCCGAATGGGACATGTTACGAACGAATCCTTTGATGATACCATTCATCCTCTCAAACGGCATCATGTTGTGCAGGAATGACGGCCCCAGGTCTATTATGTCATCCACAATATGGATACACAGATGCACCATCACGTCAAAGAACGCGGGCGGGAAGTACATCTCAAGCTCATTCAGTATCACAACGATCTCTTCCTGTAGCCTTCGGAGCTGCTTCACACTGATCGACTTTCGAGAGATGACGTCGAAAAAGTTGCAGAGACCAATAAGCGTGTCACGGACGTGCTTGTCCATTATTCCTCTAAGGGCAACAGGTAATATCTGCATTATCATCACATGAAAGTCATGAGACTTCATCCCGCTGAACCTTTTCTTGTCCGTGTCTAGATATCTACTTATCTTGCCACAGTAACCGGAACTAACTTTGACTCTGGTAAGGCACTTAAAGAATTGATTGATCTCAGCCTGACTTAAGGTGAAGCAATAAGGGGGGCAATAATCCTCATTCTTTATTTTCTTGCCCTTCTTCTCCCGTGCCTCTGTCTCCATCTCTGTCTCGTCTGACATTTTACGTGGCGGCATGTGCAGATCTTCCCTGATTTCCAAATCTTGCAAGTCTTTTCTTGCCTTCGGCCCATCCTTGGTCTTATCCGGCATGTTCATCAGTGTTGCGAGCAAGCTCTCAAGGACATTGAGGGAGTCCTGGATTAGGGGGTGTTCGGGTAGCCGGACTATACCTTCAGCTGGACTCCTGGACTATGAAGATACAAGATTGAAGACTTCGTCCCGTGTCCGGATGGGACTTTCCTTGGCGTGGAAGGCAAGCTTGGCGATGCGGATATTCAAGATCTCCAACCATTGTAACCGACTCTATGTAACCCTAACCCTATTCGGTGTCTATATAAACCGGAGGGTTTTAGTCTGTAGGACAACTTCATCAACTCCATATACAACAATCATACCATAGGCTAGCTTCTAGGATTTAGCCTCCTTGATCTCGTGGTAGATCTACTCTTGTACTACCCATATCATCAATATTAATCAAGCAGGACGTAGGGCTTTACCTCCATCAAGAGGGCCCGAACCTGGGTAAAACATCATGTTCCCTGCCTGTTGTTACCATCCAGCCTAGACGCACAGTTCGGGACCTACTACCCGAGATCCGCCGGTTTTGACACCGACATTGGTGCTTTCATTGAGAGTTCCTCTGTGTCGTCGCCTTTAGGCCCGATGGCTCCTTTGATCATCAACAACAATGCGGTCCAGGGTGAGAATTTTCTCCTCGGACAGATCTTCATCTTCGCCGGCTTCGCTCTGCGGGCGAATTCGCTCGGCCACTTGGAGCAGATCGAAGGCTACGCCCCTAGCCATCAAGTCAGGTTCGGAAGCTTAAACTACACGGCCGACATCCGCAGAGACTTGATCTTCGAAGGATTCGAGCCACGGCCAAGCGTGCCGCACTATCTCGAGGGGCATGATATAGCTCTGCGTCTGGAAGGTGTCCTGGAGGCCGCACACGCATCGGTTTCGACCCCTAACTCGGAGCCTATTGCGCCAATCGAGGATGAGCGGTTGGACGTTACCTCGGGGGCTGTGATCTCAAAGGCGATCGAGCCGAACGCTAGCCCTGCACTCTGCATGCATGACCCGTGACTCCAAGGATCCGGACTCCTCTCCGGACTCCGAACCCCCCGCGCCCCTGCCAATCGAATCCGATTGGGCGCCGATAATGGAGTTCACTGCCGCAGACATCTTTCAGCACTCGCCTTTTGGCGTCATCCTGAATTCTCTTAAGTCTCTCTCTTTATCAGGAGAGCCCTGGCCGGATTACGGTCAGCAAGGATGGGATACGGACGATGAAGAAATTCAAAGCCCACCCACCACTCACTTTGTAGCCACTGTCGACGACTTAACCGACATGCTTGACTTCGGCTCCGAAGACATCGACGGTATGGACGACGATGTAGGAGACGAACAAGCATCAGCACCTGTAGGGCGCTGGAAGGCCACCTCGTCATATGACATATATATGGTGGATACTCCAAAAGATGGAGACGGCGATGGAACAGTGGGAGATGACACCCCCAAGAAACAGCCAAAGTGCCGGTGTCAGCGGCGCCGCTCTAAATCCCGCCAAAGCAAAAATGGTGATTCCCGCACGGCAGATAATACTACCCCGGATAGCGCTGAAGAACACTCACCTCAGCAAGATTCGGTACAGGAAGATGGAGAAGCCAGCCCTCATGAGAGAGCGGCAGACCAAGAGGTCGAGGATGATAACTACATGCCTCCCTCTGAAGACGAGGCAAGCCTCGGTGACGACGAATTCGTCATACCATCAGACCCCGCCGAACAAGAGCGTTTCAAACGCAGGCTTTTAGCCACGACAAGCAGCCTCAAGAAAAAGCAGCAACAGCTTAGAGCTGCCCAAGATTTGCTAGCTGACAGATGGACTGAAGTCCTTGCGGCCGAAGAGTATGAACTCGAACGCCCCTCCAAGAATTACCCGACACGCAGGCCGATACCCCGATCAGAGGAGGAAGCACCTACATCACCAGCGCATGACATGGCAGACCGGCCACCTTGCGGCCGCGACAGAGAGGCCACTCGGCCCTCCACCCAAGCCATGCCCCGACGCCGCTCAAATAAGGCACGGGAAAATGCGCCCGACCTGCGAGACATACTGGAGGATAAGGCAAGACAAACAAGATCGATCTACGGATCGCGCAGGCGCCCTACGGCATGTGACAATGATCTCCACTCCGGATACAACAAATCCAGCCGGGCCGAACACAACAGACATAGCTCTTTCGAGCTGCCTCGTGATATAGCCCAGTATAGAGGCGCCGCACACCCGCTATGCTTCACGAATGAAGTAATGGATCATAAAATCCCAGAGGGTTTCAAACCCGTAAACATCGAATCATACGATGGCACAACAGACCCGGCAGTATGGATCGAGGATTGTCTCCTTCACATCCACATGGCAAGCGGCGATGATCTACACGCCATCAAATACCTCCCGCTCAAACTTAAAGGACCGGCCCGGCATTGGCTTAACAGCTTGCCAGCAGACTCAATCGGTTCTTGGGAGGACCTGGAAGCCGCATTCCTCGACAACTTCCAGGGCACTTACGTGGGACCACCAGATGCCGACGACTTAAGCCACATAATTCAGCAGCTAGAGGAATCGGCCAGACAATTATGGAAACGGTTCCTAACAAAGAAAAACCAGATAGTCGACTGTCCGGACGCAAAGGCCCTAAAAGCCTTCAAGCATAACATCCGCGACGAGTGGCTTGCCCGGCACCTGGGACAGGAAAAGCCGAAATCTATGGCAGCCCTCACGACACTCATGACCCGCTTTTGCGCGGGAGAAGACAGCTGGCTAGCTTGCAGTAACAACTTATCAAAGAACCCTGGTAATTCGGATACCAAGGACAAAAGTGGCAGGACACGTCGGAATAAGCAAAAACGCCGCGTTAGCAGCGACAGCAATAAAGACATGGCAGTTAATGCCGGATTCAAAGGCTATAAATCCGGTCAGCGTAAAAAGCCATTAAAAAAATACTCAGGGCCCGTCCAGTTTCGACCGAATACTCGATCGCTTGTGCCAGATACATGGCACCCCCGAAAGGCTAGCCAATCACACTAACAGAGATTGTTGGGTGTTCAAGAAGGCAGGCAAGTTAAGGGCCGAAAACAGAGACAAGGGTCTGCACAGCGATGACGAGGAGCCCAAGCCGCCGAACAACAATGGACAGAAGGGCTTTCCCCCACAGGTGCGAACGCTGAACATGATATACGCAACCCACATTCCCAAGCGGGAGCAGAAGCGTGCGCTACGGGACGTATACGCGATAGAGCCAGTCGCCCCAAATTTCAACCCATGGTCCTCCTGCCCGATCACTTTTGATCGAAGGGACCATCCCACTAGCATCCGTCATGGCGGCTTCGCCGCATTGGTTATCGACCCAATCATCGACGGATTTCATCTCACAAGAGTCCTCATGGATGGCGGCAGTAGCCTGAACCTGCTTTATCAGGATACAGTGCGGAAAATGGGCATAGATCCCTCAAGGATTAAGCCCACAAAAAGGACCTTTAAAGGCATCATACCAGGTGTAGAGGCCAACTGTATAGGCTCTGTAACACCTGACGTGGTCTTCGGATCCCCGGACAATTTCCGAAGCGAAGAGTTAATCTTCGATATAGTCCCGTTTCGCAGTGGCTATCACGCCCTGCTCGGACGAACCGCATTCGCAAAGTTCAATGCGGTGCCGCACTATGCATATCTCAAGCTCAAGATGCCAGGCCCTCGAGGAGTAATTACGGTCAACGGAAACACCGAACGCTCCCTCCGTACGGAGGAGCATATGGCGGCTCTCGCAGCGGAGGTACAAAGTAGCCTTCTCAGGCAATTCTCCAGTCCGGCCATTAAAAAGCCAGACACTGCCAAGCGCGCCTGGAGTAACCCACAGCAGGACCGCCTGGCACACTTTAAGCAAGCGTAGCATTGCGGCCCCAACCCCAGCTCTCGCGACATAGCGAAACCAGTACCCCGCATACACAACTACGCCCTTGAAATACCATGGGCATAGGGGAAGGGGCACAATAATGGCACGCCCAAAATACGGCTTAAAACGTACTAGGGGCTGCCGAATTCTTTTTTTTTAATTTTCCCTTACTTTCAGGACTCCATACTTCGGACGACCTGTTCGGCAATTCGACTGCCGCACAAATGATGCAAGATCCAGGGAGGCAGACAAGCCATGCCGCATTATGGAACTTCCAGGTGGTCTCTGTTACGAGCGGTATACCTGTTTTAAATACAATTCCGTAGCCTGCCCCTAGTCAGGACATGCTAAATAGTCCAATAACTTTTGCTTACCGCACTACTTGTACCGTTCGGCTTGGATAAATAGCCTCTCTATAAACAATGCATAGCTTTATGTCTATTTTTCGCATTATCATCTTTTCATATATATGTTTATGACATGTTGCACCCGTACACAGTGGTACGGCAAAATACATCAGGGGCTTTAGTACCCATAAATATGGCGTGAGAAGTCCGTACACTTTCACAAGTGCGGCACCCCGAACTTATAGCACTATATGCATCGGCTCCGAATCATGATCTGGGTCAATAGTTGGGTTTGCCGGGCTCCTATATTTTGGTGCCTTACGTTCCGCTATATCGGCTAAGGTAGCAGTAGGAGAACCACTGCGATTGTGCCCCGGTTGAGCTGGGTTAAGCACCTCAGTGGAGAAAGCTAAAACTGACTGTCATGATGTGGCGAGAGACCGGTTGCTGTTCGAGGGGTTTTTCGAGTCCCTAAAGACTTATGCCGCTTCGAGCGAGGAGCCGGCTTTGTCCGGCCAAGGCGTGGATAGCGCCCTGAACTCGGTCTTCCGAACTAGGGGCTTCGCCGAAATTTAAAATTATAGAGTTCTATGGCTAAGTGAGAGTGTTCAAGCATTATAGTCCGATTGCCTGGTTCGTTGTGCTGACCACCTCCCTCGACGGACCCAATCATGGGTAAAAGAGCGCTCAGGTTTATCCCGAACACCCCAGCACTAGTGGCATGGGGGCAGAAGCCGACGACTGGCCATCTCTCAATTCTTGATAAACGGTGGCACAGAAAGTAATAATTTAAATTCAAGCATTGCTTAGCGCATATGAACAAGTTTTCAGCGCACAGGATAACACGAGCGAGTTCATTCAAAAATTACATCCTTGCTACATTCATCCGCCACAAGGCGGGCACCCGCTAGAACATCCTTATAGTAGTTCTCGGGCTTGCGATGCTCCTTCCCCGGCGGCGGCCCGTCCCTCACAAGCTTCTCACCGTCCAGCTTGCCCCAGTGCACCTTTGCACGCGCAAGGGCCCTACGGGCACCTTCAATGCAGACGGAGCGCTTGATGACCTCGAGCCTTGGACAGGCCTCCACCAGTCGCCGCACCAGCCCGAAGTAGCTCCCAGGCAGGGCCTCTCCGGGCCACAGCCGAACCATGAAGCCCTTCATGGCCTGTTCGGCCACCTTGTGGATCTCGACCAGCTGTTTCAACTGGTCGCTCAAGGGCACAGGGTGTCCAGCCTCAGCATACTGACACCAGAACACCTTCTCCGTCGAGCTTCCCTCTTCGGCTCGGTAGAATGCGGCGGCGTCGGATACGCTGCGGGGAAGATCTGCGAATGCCCCTGGAGAGCTCCGGATTCGGGTAAGTAACAAGTACTTCACTTTTATACGTCTGCTTTGCATAAAGAAGGCCTTACCCGCCGCTATCTTTTTCATCTCCTCCAACTCTTGGAGGGCCTTTTGGGCTTCGGCATTGGTAGACTTGGCAGTCTCAAGGGCCGCCACGAGCTCGGATGCTTGCGTCTTGGACTCAAGCTCCAAACTCTCATGTTTTTTCATGAGAGCCTGAAGCTCCTGCTGCACCTTGCCGACCTGGCCCTCAAGTTTCCCTCGCTCGGCGTACTCCGCGGCCATTTTCTTTTCGGCCTCGGACATCGCCTGCTTGAGGGTCGCCACCTCACTTGTGGCCCCTACAATAAGCAGTACAATCATGTTATTTTTTGCAATTGCGCCTCCCCATAGGCAGTTTTTCTATAAGGTATCTCTTACCTTCTTTCTCCTCGAGCTGCCGTTTGGCAAGGCCGAGCTCTTGCTCGGTCCGCTCAAGGCCCTGCTTCAGGGCACCCACCTCCGCAGTCAGTGCGGCAGTGGCCAGCAGCGAAGCCTGCATACGTATATTGACTCCTTTTTAGCTAGACTCCTGCAATATTTAATAGATCCTCTATTCGGCTTTTCTTTTGAATGCCAAACAGAGCATCAGGGGCTACTGTCTATACGGTAATATTTTTACATATTCTTACTAACCTCGAAGGCTGTTAGAAGGCTAGCGCAAGCTTCACTCAGTCCGCTCTTGGCGGACTGAACCTTCTGGATCACCGTACTCATAATAGCACGGTGCTCCTCGTCGATGGAAGCGCCGTCAAGCACCTCCAGCCGATTGTCCAGCGCCTCTGGTTGGACAGAGGCTGCCGGCTCAGAAGGCTTACTCCTCTTGGAAGGAGTTCGCCTACCGCGGTCCGGAACTGTTGTAAATTCCGCTGCGGTGTCCGGCTCAAAGCCGGACTTGGAGCCCTGGGGGGTCTTGTCCCCTTCACTCCTAGAGTCCGGGAGGTTGCCTTGTGGCTCCTCCGAGACCACCTCTTCCTGCCCCGGGGCTTGTCACGATGCCACTTCGGCGTCGTCCACAGTGCAGGGAGAGACAGCAGGCGGAACTGAGTTCACGTCCGATGAGTCTAGGGAGCTGCCCGACGATTCGTCGACTTCGGCCCGGGGTGGACGGCATAATTACATTCGACATTAGGGAAAGTTGTGCAGCAGAGGAACATCATGAGTTACTCTGGTATCCGAACACTTACGTTCTCGCCGGACGCTTGGCCCTGTCCGGCCACTCCTCTTCGTCCTCATGGGCATCGGGGACGTAGTATGGCGGAGGGGCTTTCCTCTTCTTGGACCCCTCGGCCTCCCGTACTTGGGCGGCCTTTCTCTTCTCTCCTCCCCCTGCTGGAGGGCGAGAGGTTTCTTCTCCCTCCTCCTCGTCTTCACGGGAGGAGTGCGTCTCGGACTCGTCGGACGACGAGTCCGACACCACCATACGCCGGGAACTCTTTCGAGTCCCCGTGGCCTGCTTCTTCTTGGCCTTCTTCTCTGGCACCACATAAGGCGCCGGAGCCAGCAGCTTCACTAGTAGAGCTGGGGCCAGACAGTTAATCGGTCCGGATACCGCCCACCAAGCCTATCAAAGGTAAGGGAGTTTAGATCCCGCATAGAATCAAACTATGAGAAAAGCTGGAACATCCTGTAAAAGGTGTAGATGGCTTACCTCGCTAGCGTGACGCGGCGAGCTGTATCCGCGGTCCTCGGAAGCGGATGTGGGAGCCTCGGCGCCCTTGAATAGCATCTTCCAGGCGTCTTCGTACGTCGTGACGAAGAGCCTGTTGAGGGTTCGATGCTGCGCCGGGTCGAAATCCCACAGTTTAAAATCCTGTTGTTGGCACGGAGGATCCGGCGGACGAGCATAACCTGGATTACATTAACAAGCCGGACTGGCTTGTTCACCAGGGACTGGATGCATGTTTGCAATCCGGTCACCTCTTTTTCGTCACCCCACGACAGGCCCGTCTCTTTCCAGGACACAAGCCGCGTGGGGGGTCCAGATCGGAACTCGGGGGCTACGGTCCATTCCGGATCGCGCGGCTCGGTGATGTAAAACCACCCGGATTGCCATCCCTTTAGGTTCTCCACAAAAGAGCCCTCGAACCATAGGACGTTGGCCATCTTGCACGCCATGGCACCTCCGCACTCCGCCTGGCTGCCACGCACCACCTTGGGCTTGACGTTGAAGGTCTTGAGCCAGAGGCCGAAATGAGGGCGGACGGGGAGAAAGGCCTCGCACACGACGATAAACGTCGAGATGTTGAGGATGAAGTTCGGGGCCAGATCGTGGAAATCCAGGCCGTAGTAGAACATGAGCCCCCGGACAAATGGGTGAAGTGGGAAACCTAGTCCGCGGAGGAAGTGGTGGAGAAATACTACCCTCTCATGGGGCCTTGGGGTGGGAAGAAGCTGCCCCTCTTCGGGGAGCCGGTGCGCGATGTCTTTGGACAGGTATCCGGCCTTCCTTAGCCTCTTGATTTTGTCCTCCGTGGCGGAGGAGACCATCCACTTGTCTCCCACTCCGGACATTGCTGGAGAAGGTTGAGGTGGGAAGTGCGGGCTTGGGCGCTAGAGCTCGGGTGTGCAGAAGATGGATAGGCAAAGGAGGAAGTAGGCGTAGGTAAAAAGATGGATCCTTATCGCCTTATATGGGCAGATGCGACTATGCGTCCCCACCAGCCTAGTAAAATTCGCTTGCCTGCCAAGCGCCGTGATAAGTGGCGCGGTTGGGTTACCCACATCCGTATTGATGAGAATCCCGTAAAAGGCGGGTACATGATCTCTGCTTCGACAAGACGTGCCAAGGAAACCTCCTCGCAAAACACGCTGAGGTGGGAAAGTAAAAGCGATTTGAGTAAAGGACTTGGCCGTAGTGTGATGACACACTGCAGAATACGTCAGCAAATTTGATTTGTGCTAATATTATTCTCTCTACGGCAATATGTGGAAGCTTATTTTGCAGAGCCGGACACTACTCTTGGTGTTTACAATCTTCTATGAAGGACTTGGAGGAGGAACCCGCCTTGCAATGCCGAAGACAATTTGCGCGCCGGACTCGTCGTCATTGAAGCCTGGTTCAGGGGCTACTAAGGGAGTCCTAGATTAGGGGGTGTTCGGGTAGCCGGACTATACCTTCAGCCGGACTCCTGGACTATGAAAATACAAGATTGAAGACTTCATCCCGTGTCCGGATGGGACTTTCCTTGGCGTGGAAGGCAAGCTTGGCGATGCAGATATTCACACTACTAGGAAAAGGGCTATAGATGGAAATGACACTAATGGCGCACCAGACATGTGGTGCGCCATTAGTATATACTAATGGCGCACCACCTTCTGATGCGCCATTAGTGTTGAAACTACTAATGGCGCACCCTGCCCACGGTGCGCCATTAGTACCAAATTTTTTTTTTGAACTAGTGCGCCTGTCCAAACATACTAATGGCGCATCCACTGGTGGTGCGCCATTACTAGTTGTAACTAGTAATGGCGCACCAGCCAGAAGGTGCGCCACTAATGTT
>NC_041390.1:48681263-48681957 GCF_002162155.2 Triticum dicoccoides | reverse complement strand
TTTAAAAAAAAATAAAAGAAAATGATAAAAATGTCAAAAAAATAAAAGAAAATAAGTTTCCCATGTGATATGTGGCCTAGTTGTTGGGAAAATTTGCAAATATGAATTTTGACTTCATTTGCAAAATCTCGCGAGAATTTGTAAAAATGGGCATAACTTTTGCATACTAACTCGGATGAAAAAGTTTTTTATATGAAAAATCATCTACTCGAAAAGTTACATCCAAATTTAACAGGGGGAACCCCGTTAAACATTTTCAAAATCCTCAAAATTCAAAATACTAATGGCGGACCTACCCATGGTGCGCCATTACTATCTTCCCGCCTTCAAAATTCAAAATAAGTCAAAAAAATAACAAAAAAGTTACTAATGGCGCACCTGACCATGGTGCGCCATTAGTATCTTCCCTCCTTCAAAATTCAAAATAAGTCAAAAAAATAAAAAAACAATTACTAATGGCGCACCTGCCCGTGGTGCGCCATTAGTATCTTCCCGCCTTCAAAATTCAAAATAAAAAAAAATAAAAAAAATTACTAATGGCACACCTGCCCGCGGTGCGCCATTAGTATGCCGTATATATGGCTGGTCCTCTCCTCCTCTCTTCATTTCATCTTCCCTTCTCTCCTCCACCATACTTCTCCTCTCCGGTGACCTCCTCCTCCTCCTCTCCGGCGACCTCCTCCTCCCTCCTCCC